>NW_017306853.1:462084-464561 GCF_000935625.1 Nanorana parkeri | reverse complement strand
GGAGGGATTGGCAGAGGGGGCAGGGGATGGAAGCCAGTGGAGGGATTGACAGAGGGGGCGGGGGATGGAAGCCAGTGCAGGGATCGGCAGAGGGGGATTGCAGACACAGAGCGGTTGGTTAGGTGGATAAGTCTGGCAGCAGCATTCATGATAGACTGAAGGGGGAGGAGCCTGTGTAGAGGTCGGCCAATGAGGAGGAAGTTACAGTAGTCGAGACGAGAGATAACAAGGGAGTGGATGAGCAGAATATATCATGTACATACGCAGTGTAAGTCCCTGAATATGACTTGGAATGATCCTTTTGCATTCTACTGCACAGCAGAGCTCAGACTGATAGAGGGAGAAGCAGCATAAAGAGCTAGTCAGTTGTGTTGCAGTTCCAGGAGCATGCTGAAAGGAGGAGAGAACCGAGTGATAATGATGAGCTTCTCAGTGTGCTGTTTCTCCTTTCACTGTCCAGTAACAGAGTGGGGGTGGGGAAGAGAGCGGCAAGTGAAAGTGAACCTGCAGCAGAGAATGACAAGGTCCCGTCTCCTGTCAGGCAGAAGAACGCTCATATGTGTTGCTTGGAAGCCACTTGTAATGTCAATTTGCTGTCAGTAAATCACCTTTGCAGGTTGGCTGTCGGCCATGTTGGGCTCAGGAGGCAGACGTGGGACAAGTATTTGGTCATCTGTAAGTTTGAAGTGTATCTATAGGCAGAATTACATGGAGTGTGTTCTAACCCCTGCCAGCTTTTACTGCTGCCCGAGGCTCTGTTAGAGAGTGTTCCTCTCACTGTCCCCAGGACAACCTTTTCACAAGACAGGAAGTGAAGGAAACTCTTCAACAGCAACACAAACAGAAGTATTTTTTTTTTACTTCCTGTCTGGTAAAATGTTGTCCCCAGAACAGGAAGTGAAGGACAAGTTCTCTAATGGAGATCTAGATAGCAGTACAACTTGACAAAGGTTCTAATCCTTCCCTACTCTCTCCATAACTATATTTTTTGTAGAGTTGGGAATGGTTAGACGTCTGTCAGGTTTGTTCTCTCCTGTGTTCAGTTGGGGAGATCTTTCTTCCTGTCCTGGAAATTCAACAGAAAATTGGAGGAAATTTCCAAAAAATGAGGGCAACTTCCTCCGAACCAGGTGTCCCCACATTGAGAATGCTGCTCTCTTCCTATTCTGGTGACAACTATCTACCACCAGAAGAAGAAGCAGCAGACTACTGAGCCGTCACTCTGCTCTCCCCTCCTATCAGCACATTATTTGTACTGCAGCACAATCTATTGAATCCTTGTGCTGCTTCTCCCTCCTCCAGTCTGAGTGCTGCTGTACAGAAAGAGGCAAGAGGATGATACCAAGTACCGTTTTTGTTCTGTTTGGATGCACCTGCAATGTATGTAAACTGAAAGCTCAATTGGGTATTAAACTATGTATTTTAAAAGTGATATTAAAGGAGAACTATGAGGGGGAGGGGCTTTTCACTCACCTCATAGTTCTAGCCGACCTGTGACAATGAGACTGTCACAGGTCGGCTCAGTAGATCGGGAGGTGAGCGAACACATACCGACGTTCGCTCACTTCTCGATCCTGTCACGGCTCTCTGCCGTGAATGGGGAGGGGATGGATTCCCCCCTCCCCGCTCCGATCTGCCAGCGCTGACTGGCGGAACGGACGGGGGAGGGGGCGGGTACAGCTGGCTCTGCCTCTAGATAGGCAGAGCCAGCTGTCACTCACGCAGCTGGGCGGATCCAGACATCGATGTCGGGATCCGCTCCGGCTGCGGCGTCTCAGTATATAGGGAGCTGTAGCTCGCGGTATACTGAGCCTAGGGTGATGGGAGGACGATAGTTTGTGTCCTCCCGTTACCCTAAGGAGAACTATGGGGAAAACCCTGACCCCATAGTTCTCCTTTTAAAGCTTAATTTTCCGAACCTTCAAACCTTCATAAATATATAATGTTTTACCTTTTCTACATCTAGCCGAGTATTGTCCTATGTGTAATATATGTATGTCTGTCCTTTTTGATACGTGTGCATTTTAAATGTATTCATTAAAAATATATATATTTTACTAAACTTTTGAAGACTTTGAAGTTATGGTGGGATCCCCTTAGGGGAAACATTCTTTGCTTCTGTTATAACCAATAACAGGGGACCTACCATGATGATGATGATGATGATATATATCTGGCATTGTTATAATCGGTATACTTTATAAACCTTCCCTCCCCGTTTACATGTTTAAATATTTTAAAAGTGATATTAAAGCTTCATTTTCCTTATTTTTATGAAGAGGAGGCCCGAACCTTCAAAACTCATTTGTTTTAAATTAAACATTTTCTGTTCCTCGTTCTCTAGTGGGACCCACTAGAGAACGAGGAACAGAACATTTTTAATTTATGTTTGCCGGGATCTAGCAGCGCTCTCCCCCCTCCGGTCCCAGCACCAGCAGCTGCTTGCTCCCAGCTGACAGGTAAGCGGGGGGGGGGGG
>NW_017306853.1:452609-461715 GCF_000935625.1 Nanorana parkeri | reverse complement strand
GTTGGACACAGTGAGATACCTTTTACCTTAATGCACAGAATTAAGATTTTTTTTTTTTTAAAAAGCTGTGGCTTTAGTAATACTTAAAGTCTGATAATAATGAAATGTGAGACAATAATATTTTGTCTTCTAATGTTTTCTCATTTCTATTTGCAGAAAGAAGACCCTTGTTTTGCAGAACTGACTTACTCATCACACCACTGATCCATCTCTCGGAGGGTTTCAATCTGATAAGCAGAGCGGGAAAACTTAAATGCAAACAGCATCTGCAGTGCTTTTTAGCTAGCCCATAGTGCTCTGTGAATTGTTGTCATGTGTTAAATGTTAAAATATTAGGGATGCACCAATACTGTTTTCCCGGTATTATTATTATTATTACATAGTATTTCTATAGCGCCAACAGTTTGCGCAGCGCTTTACAATATAAGGAAGACATTACAATTACAATACAATTCAAGACAGGATGGTAAGGAGGGCCCTGCCCCCTGAGGGCTTACAATCTAAGAGGGAGGGGCCAGTGATACATGAGGAGGTAGCTGTGTGGGGATGCATTGTTTGAGAATGTGACGGTATTGAGTACGAGTGCCGATATTTTGCTGTCGGTACTCGCCGATAACCGGTACCGATCACATTGCTTGCACTGGCATGAAGTCGGCTTCCCGGAAAATCAGAAAGTCGGCTGGTGTGTCATTACCCGCTGCCCGGCTTATGACACACCGCTTGGCTTCCTGATTTTCCGGGAAGCCGACTTCATGTTTGGCCGTCTCCATGCTGTTTGGCTGGGAACCCGGCTTCCCAGCCAATCAGCATCGAGTTGGCCTCACAGCCAACTCGATCAATCAGCATGGAGCCGGCGTCCCGGTGCAATCAGGAAGCCAGGTGACGAGTAATGACCCATTTCCCGGGCTTCTTGATTGGCTGGAAAGCCGCCTCCATGGTGATTGGCTGAAAAGCTGTCTTACCAGCAAATCAGCATGGAGCCGGCTGTTCGGCCAATCAGGAAGCCCAGAAGCAGGTCATTACTTGCCGCCCGGTAAGCCGGCTCCATGTTCCCCTAAGGCAATGCTGGTCATAGGAAACTTTCCTCTGACCTGAAGTTTCCGGTACCGGGGAAGGTATCAAAGCCAATAATAGTATCGGTATCAGTGCATCCCTAATATACATATTGCAGGTCTTAGCAGAGGGAGGTGACGTCAGAAGAGGAAAGCCTCCTTAGTCACTGTAACGAATGTGTATTTCCGATCATTTCCCTCATTACACATTTCTCATGGTATTACTGAGCATTACACGCCTCTATTTTATATCACAGGAGAGCATGTGGTATTGGCTGTGCAGAGTGCAGAGGACACGGCACACACAATGACACAAACTGAACATCTTGTGCGTTTCACTGATAACATCACTCGGTGTCACAGCTGTCCATGTGCCTTCCTCCTGTAATTTCCATGGAACACAACTTCCTTGTCCCCCTTGTTCAGTAACACGTCGTAAATTTTAGACAACTTGTACAACACAACACCTCTTCAGGCGCACACATTGTGGAGGGTCCATCTGTTGGACACAAACAGTTGTCGTTTTTCTCAACAACTTTTCAACCTTTTGCCAAGAAGATGTAATGGGTCTGGTATTAAACCGCTGACACAAAAATTACGTTTTGGGCCCCCAGGAGGTGTTTGCCATATGCACATTATGTCATTTCTGTTGCATTTTCTCCCTTGGGCTTATCAAATTGGCTTTGGGGCAGAGGAGGAAACCCACACAAGCACAGGGAGAATATGCGGCCTGTGTCCTGGTTGTGATTCGAACCGAGAACCCCAATGCTGCAAGGGAGAATTGCACATGTGCACTTCAATACCCGCAACTCAGTTTGCTCTATGGCTTTTTTTTTTTTACTTTGCTGGTTGATTACAGTCACCTTTAGGGCCCATTTACATTTCTCTGGTCATTGCAGTGCATATACAACATTCCTTACATGTGCTCAGGCAGCCCAATTATTATCAATGAGCTGCCAATGCACGGTTGCCAATGCATGCAAAAAAATTGACCTTTTTTTTAATTAAATGCAGCTCACCCCAGCACATGGTATGCACATTGTCGTTTGTTGCAGTGCGAGTGTGTTGTCTGGTTTTGTACTAGATAGTTGGAGTGTCATTTAAAATGAATCTCACCGCCATTCACCACAGTAATGTGTGTCACAGTAAGATGATATAAAATGTACCACGATGCAACACTGTGAAGGCATGCACTTTAAGTGATATCAGGATGCACTTTCTGTGGTCCTACATGATCAGTGCATGGAAACCTCCTAAGGCTGGAGTCACACGTTTGTATTTCTGCGAGATGCGTTTTCCATTGCAATCTATGGAAATGCACCATAATGATTTTCAATGCATGCGTCAAGACATGTGCCATGGCACACATCCACATGTCATACTGCACGTAAGCGCACCATGGTGTGGTGTGGTGTGATGCGCACTGATATCCTTGGTAAAAATGTGTGCAGGTTCTGAGCTGCATTGAAAATAAACTACTGCCTGAAGACTCTCTAGAAATAGACACGTGGGGTCATGTGCCTGGCCCCCTGCTGGGCTCAGTAGGTTGAGCCGCGGGGTAGGTGTGAGGAGCACAACCTGGGCAAGGTGGCTGGGGGTGACAAAGATGAATAAATACCCTTGCAATGGGCTTCCCCTGCGCTGCTAGGGTTAAATGTGCATTAAGTCTCTGGTATTAGAGGAATAATCTGTAATACTTCCCTTACCCCTCGCTCTAGCAACCTCCTCTGCTTTCCAACGCTCCAGTTTGTGGGCGGGCCCTCACGTACAATACAGGACTATTGGAAAGCCAAAGAGAAGAGGCTTCCGGGGACTGTTCGTACAGCGCAGAGGAAGGAATAATATAAGTATTTCTCCTTATTCCTCTACCCCAAAGCCTCAACGACCATTGAACCCTTATAGTGCAGGGGTGCAAGGGTCTTTTTTTTTTTTTCAGCCTGGAGTTGAGCTTTAAGTAAAAGAACCAATGTATTATAGATTGATGGCCGAACCTCAGTAGCCAAAAAGATATTTATGTGACCCCATAAAAAGCAGCGCATTCATGGTGGGGCCACAATGTCTCCATACACACCCACCCGGGAACACATGTATGCGTTGTATGTATCTCCTCTATGTAAACATGTCAGCGGGTGTCACTGAGGAAAAGGTATGTGCCTATTTCGAGGTACGACCATGTAACTGGATATAAGCCAATCCAGGTCTCAATGACACTTTGTACTGCTCCTTCTCAGGCACACCTCTCTGTAATGATGTGGTGTCTTGCTGTGCCCTGGGAAGGGGGTCTAGTTCACAACATTTGTATCTGCTGGGCCCTCTGCCAGAGAGATATTATCTTCTGGAGATATGTCACCAATCCAGGCAACGGGCCAAGGAAGTTCTCATATAAAGAATCACGCACCTGACGGGTTATTAGAAGAAGATGGTCCTATCTATCCAATCTTCTAACTTCCATTATATAAAGCTTGTTCTTACAATGAACCCATCACCAGGAAGTATTGTATATACGGGTATTAGTAGGTGCGGGTATATACACCAGTTGCTTGTAATCCTGCTCGAGCACGTCTCTAACCTGAAACTTAACAAGAGCTCGGGTAGGCACCTTCCATGTGTGTTAGAATGGGCACAATTAGCTCGTACTGCACCAAATCCCGTTCCAAACATGATGATTGATTTGTGTCTACCTTAGCTGGTAATGTTCAGCAATTCTAACCACGGGAAGTGCTCATCATCACTCAGAGATATGTATCCAGCTTGCTAGAAAATCTCTGTGCACCCTTGTTGATCCTTCCTCTCCATCAGGGAAATCACAGTTTAGGCTACAGAGGTGGTTTAGATTACAGAAGATAAGCAGATGTCTCCCCGGCCATCATTACCTGGGAGACACATGCTCATCATTGGTCAGCTTAGCGATCCATTGAGGACCGTTTCACACCACAAAGAGTGCGTTCCAGAGCATTCAGCCTCTGGAACACAACCCATTCAACTCCCAGGGACGGGAGGGGGTGTGGCGGTGCACTGAAGTCAATAGCACCGCAGGCAAGCCCCCCGCCCGCAGTGCGATCGCCCGCACCCCAATGCATGGGGCACATTAGTGCCTGTGTTCCGGTCCAGTGCAATCTTCAAAAATCCTGCATGTGCTATTATTGCAGATCGCACTGAGCCGCAATGCAGGCACTAATGTGCCATCCGTTTGGGTACATGCAATCGTACTGTGGGCGGGGGGGCTTGGCTAAAACCCAAGAATCATTTTAGAAAAGCTTATACAAGTATATCTAAAGCCATTTTTTGGGTCAATTTGTTTTTCTGCTGTGTCCACTGGGGACATTTTCCTTCACTTCCTGTCACAAGGCACAACAGGAAGCAAGAGGAGATCTCTCCAAAGTAAGGGAAATCCTCTCTAGGTGACAGTTCTGTCACCAGAACAAGTGTCCCAGTTGGAAGATTTCCTCTCTATTCTCGTTACAGTGATAAGCCGGAATGTTACATCAGTTTTGCTGACAATGGTCCATAGGATTCACAGAGCGGGAGGATCTCCCCAGCAGGGACACGGCGATAAAATCGAACAAAGTTACCAATCCCCCCTCCCCCCCCTCCCCTCTGTATCCTAAACCAAATTTTATAAAAATGGTTGTCAATACAAAAGGGTGAAGAGTTTGGAGAAGGAGAAGGGAACATTCTAGGACAACATAGCTGAACTGGAAAGTGAGCTGACTTGGAGAATTGTTCCAGTTCAGCTATGTTGTTGTAGATTGTTCACTTCTCCGGCCTTCTCCAAACTCTTCACCCTTTTGTGAATAACCCTGTTTAACTTTTGCCAAAGAAAATGAAACTGTAATTTCTACCTAAGCCTATTGGAGAAGTGTGGATTTTCGTTCTTCTGTGCCCCTCCTAAGGCTGGGTTCACACCTGGGCGTAGCATAGACGCGTTTTTTCTGCTAATTTTTTTGGGGGGGGGGGTTTTAGCACGTTTTTCCGTTCAGTGAGACGCACGTTTCACTGGCGGTATGATTTTTTCCCCCCTTATTTCCTCTATTTTTAAATTTTTACTTTTTTTGAGGATGCTCGCAAAGAACGGAACCCGGAAGACGGATGCCGGCATCGGGCGGAGGACACAGCGGGGATCGCGGACAAGGTAAGTCCTACGCTGTATTCCCCAGTGTGGCTCGTGGGTTACCGCTTTGTTAACCCCGAGCCACACTCGGGAATACCAATGGAAACGCGCAGAAAAACGCCCCAAAGAAGCTCCTGTATTTGTTAGGGCATTTTTCAGCGCGTTTTCACGGGCTGAAATACGCCCAGGTGGGAACCATGCCCATAGGGAAGTATGGGATTTCACTGTTTGAGCGTTTTTCAGCGCTTCAATCAGCGCTTCAATCAGCGCTGGAAAACGTCCAGGAGTGAACCCAGCCTTATCCTCGAGAAGAAGCTGGTGAATGAAGCAGATCTGCTAATGTCCATAGGTAACATTAGAGGTCTAACAGACCCCTGGTGTCTCCATAAAAAGGACCTGTCACTGTATATTTGCTGTCATAGCATGTGATAGAATAGGGGCTTACTTTTTCCTTCTTTTTTTTTTTTTACACTTAATAAAGTGTAATAAAAAAGTTTAAAAAAAAGTAATGTTAAAAATTGAAAAAACACAAAAGAAATGTTAAAGTTCCCTGTCCCCACATACATACAAAGGCAAACACGTGTCAGGTACGCCTACATGCCAAAACAACGATTGCGCCGCACGTTTAGGGTTCACCTCTGCTCTCAAAACAACGATTGCGCCGCACGTTACATATCACTGCAAACATCGTCGAGAGAGCAGAGGAACCCTAAAAAGTCCCCAAGTGATATGAGAACCTTTAGGTGGTTTTACCCTTTACCCCTTAATAAAGTGTAATAAAAAAGTTTAAAAAAAAGTAATGTTAAAAATTGAAAAAACACAAAAGAAATGTTAAAGTTCCCTGTCCCCACATACATACAAAGGCAAACACGTGTCAGGTACGCCTACATGCCAAAACAACGATTGCGCCGCACGTTACATATCACTGCAAACATCGTCGAGAGAGCAGAGGTGAACCCTAAACTGATGAGCGATAAAAGCTTTTAAAGCGTCGCCTTTGGCCAATTTTGGGAATTGTAGGATTTTGCGGACTTTTAAGGTTTGACATGTTAGGTAACTATTTACCTGATGTGACCCCGTCTTTTATATTTTACCAAAAAATTGTTTCATAACATAACGTAGGAAAACCTTTTTTTTACTTTTTACTTAATTTTTTATTATTAAATACCACCAAAAGATATCTCTCTGTCCCCATAAAATTAATTTTGGTACGGTGTTGCATGACTGAATGAATGTCAATCATCAAAGTACCTCAGCGCTGAATACTGAAAAATGGGGACAGGAAGGGGGTTCAACACCGCGGACTTCAAGGGGTTAAAAATAACATGAATTAAAATGTACGGCAGCGCATGGCAAACCGTTGCGATGCATTTGCCGTGCACTGGAATATGCTGCATTGCAATTATATCTATACCTGCATCAATTTATTGCATCATCCACCAATGCAGTGCACATAGCCTTTAGGGCCTGTTCACACGACGTCCGTTTTGTGTGCTGACCGGCTCCGTACGCTGCTGCACTCAAAATGCATCCCAATGTATCCCTATGTGTTTTATGGGCTCCAGTTCTCACGTGCGCAGTCCGTTCAGGTTACGACAGAAAAAATACTGCATGTCACATTTTGTCAGGTCCGGAAACGGTCAGGAAACGCAAACGCGTCCAAAACGCGTCAAAAACGCACTGCACTGCAGCTAACATACTAACAGCCCCACTCCAGCAAAACTTGAACGCATCAAAAACGCGGCCAAAACGCACTGCATCAGTCTGCAGATCCGCACCTGATCAGGACCTGATATCATGTGAACAGGCCCTTAGCATCTATAGTAGGAGCACTGCCAGCAGTAAATACGGAGTGGAGAGGATTTCCTGTATATGATAAGATTTGGTATTTAACATTTTATGGACAAAAGTGATGTTTAAAATGAAAAAAAAAATGTTTTTGGTTATTTTTAAAGCAAATTTGGATTTTAAAATCCGTGCAATCATCTGAGTCCTGTGTACTGTATGTAAGAGAAGTCTGTGGAAATGTAGCTCTGTGCACACCGCCCCATAATGACATGAACTTTACTGCAGAACTTTAGGAAGTGAATTTTACCCAATGAACTTAAACTGGAGCACCAACTTGATGCACGAGGAGTGAATGTGCCTGTGGAGGGCGCCATCTAGAGGATACTTGTCAGTAAAACAGATATGCTCCCGAAATGAGGAATATTCGTCTTCTTTTTGGGATATGTGATGGAATGAGACACGTGGATATCTTCTGTTCTAAGGGAGCTTTGCTGTGCTATGCAATGATTCAGTATGAGGGGTTTTCGATTCCTTTAGTCTTTCTTTAGCCTTCTCACCATGACCTGTACGGTTATACTGTCTCCTTAAGAATAATTACATTCACATCGACAACTGTACCAACTATAGTATTAGTAGTAAAAATATGAATGAGTCAGTTGGTAAATAATATTACTTTTATAATGGTGAAGATTGGTAGACTAAGTCACCCATAGTCCGGACCCAGCCATGGACTTCACCACCAAAGTCCCCAAGTGATATGAGAACCTTTAGGTGGTTTTACCCTTTAACATCCACAGGAAATAAAACTTTTATGGTGGACGGTCCCTATAACTGTGTTTTTTTAATATAGTGTCACATGACAGGTCCACATTATAGAATTGCGCACATGCTGGTGATTGAACGTTCTGCATTTTATCAGTATATGACGACTCAGCAAAGATGATTTTTATTTCAAGCCAAGGTCACAATCTAATCTCTGAGGCAGATATTAAAGTACATTCCGCAATGTGTCATCTGTACTTTGTATCTATAAATTGTTTACAGATCTTTTATAGAGTACCGCTTGTTCATTAGGCCTTGTTCACACCGAGCGCGTTCCAGGAGCAGAGCAGTTACAGACCGGATCAAAACTGCGTCCAATGTATTCCAATGGTATTTTGGGCTCTAGTTCACACCGCGGCGTTCAGTTCCAGAGCATGTAAAAAGAACTGCAGCAAGCCCTATTTTACCTGCTCTGGAACGCTTGCAAACGCATAAAAAATGCATGCAAACGCCCTGTAACGCACTGAAAGCCCATTTTAAACGCTTTAAAAACACACTGCATGTGCAGAAACTCATGCAGATCTGGTCAGCATTTGGTGTGAACAAGCCCTCATAATCGCCGTCGTGTTTTGTCCTCTATGTGAAATATTCGGTGAAAACACAAACAAATAAATCACAATACGCGGGGCTGAACTTCAACTCCCTTCTTTGTGATGAGATTATTATTATAAATACAATTAACAGATAATATTACATTCTAAATATTTAAAAATCTGTGTTTTTATTTTCCTGGCCCATTTTCCATAACATACAAAAATACATAATGAAGGCGGAAGGGTGGGAGTCCCTCATACAGGCCACAGTAGTTGTGCCGGCCTGGAAACTCAACATCTGCCCAGAATACATTATTATTCCATTAGGTGGTTTAACTCTCCAGCAGGGCCGGAATAACATAGGATCTAACGGAGTGCCAGCTCCAGGCCCACCACTGAATATAGGCTTGGCCGGCCCAGATTGCCTCGGCATGCCTGATGAGCAGCCAGGATGAACACGATCAGGCAGAGGCGTCGGTGTTCTATCATTTTTAGGAACTTCATAAGAATGCTGAAAGTGACACGGTCTCAGCTGTTGGAGGCGAGCTAATAAATCTGGACTGAATTTTCTAGGGCTGCAGCTAACGATTATTTTCAAAATCGATTAGTTAGCCGATTAACCTCTTGCCGTCCGCCCGTAGTAAAAAAACGGACGGACGGCACTGCGCGCACCCCCTAGCGGGCACGCACGGGCAGAAAAGACCCGCTAAATGCACACACCCGTTACCGGGTGTTTCACATATAGGCGATCGGCGGGTCCATAGCCCGCCGATCGCCTATATGTGCTCGTTCGCGGCACA
>NW_017306853.1:448634-452467 GCF_000935625.1 Nanorana parkeri | reverse complement strand
TTGTTTTATTGGTTAATTGGGTTTTTTTTTTTTTTTTTTTTAAATGGCTCCAGTGATGGACTACTAGTTTGTATTGAGATTGTAGTCCATCATGGGATCAAGCTTGGAATGATGGAAGTAAAAAAAAAAAATTGTGGTGTGAAATGGAAAGTGTAAAATTATACAGCGATGAATTCAGAATGGCACCGGCTATAGAGGACTACAAATCCCAGCAATAGTACATTATACAGCTCAATGCAGAATACCGCCAGCTATAGAGGAATACAACAAATCCCAGCAATAGTACATTATAGCTGCTGGTATTCTGCGTGCATAGCTGGGATTTGTTGTATTCCTCTATAGCTGGTGGTATTGCATTGCACTGTATAGAGGTATACAACACATCCCAGCAATAATACATTATACAGAGCAATGCAGAATACAACCAGCTATAGAGGATGCAAATCCCAGCAATACAATATACATAATGTGTAATGTATTGCTGGGATTGGTATTCCTCTATAGCTGGTGGTACAGTGCAAGGTACCATCAGCTATAGAGGAATACAACAGTTCCCACTATCCCAGCAATACATAAAAAAAAAACAATCGCTATGGGGGGGTGGGTGGGGGTTGTTTGTTAGGCACTCCTACTTTTAGATGCGGGATCGTGGGCCTGTCAGGTTCCGTTCTGCGGGCTGCAGCGCGTCAGGGAGCTCAGAGCGGGGAGAGGAGAAGAGGCGTGTCGTCTGGTGCGTGGCGTGCATCTCGGGTGGTGTGTGGATCCACGAGCAGGGTAACTAATTGATAGCCGACTAATTGATGACGGAAAACGTTGACAATGTTTTCCATCGTCGATTTTATTCGACTACATCGATTAGTTGTTGCAGCTCTAGAATTTTCCTGCTTTTTATAATCGTATTCCAAAAATCTATTCATATACAAGGTATGAGCAGTTTGTTCACAGCGAAAGACTTCGCCCTCGTTCACACCTGACCGTTTTGTAGCGCGTTCTACGCTCGACGAACGCTCTACAAAACGCTCAAAAATATAAATCCCATTGTATTCAATGGTCTCGTTCCCACCTTGGCGTATTTCCGCCCGTCCCTAACGCGCTACAAAACGGGCCACGCCTGAAAAGGTACATGTACTACTTTAGGCCGTTTTGTTGCGCGTTTCCATTGGGATACAGCCGGGTAGCCTTCGGGGTCGCGCAACTTTTTTACCGCGAAACGCGCGACAGACGCGCATATGCAATACGCCTAGGTGTGAACGAGACCGTACTTATACATGATAAAGTGCTAGCTCTTTGGGTCAGAAACACTGTATTAGGTATGACTTTGTAGCTGCCTGCGATGTATATACTCAGCGGCACCATCGCCTTGGCCATACATAGTAAAGCCTCCTCCTCGCTGGTAGCGGACAGCTGCGTATTCCCATAAAGATTTATCTGCAAGAGATTTACAGTTCTTGCTTGGCAAAGAAAGTGTTAAAAAAAGTGTGACTTTCGTGTAACAACTGTCGTGTTTGTCAGCAGGCCTTTAAGTTGATCTGCCTATAGCTGAGCAATGTGTCAATCTTCTGCTCCTGCGAGGCCCCCGCGCTGACTGATCCACACTTGTGCCCTTGCTCCCGTTCAAACATTCATCCTGATATGAGTGGCCGGTGCTTGTCATGTGCTGGTGACATGTGCATGCTATAGTAATGACACATAAGTGCCAGGTGGCAATGGCAGGACACCCTCCCAAAGCATTCTCATGTTTTATGATACATGCCATCGCTGCGGTCATCAGGCGGCTACTGTGTCTGCCTGTAGTGATACCAGGGGGGCTGCGGGGCCGATTTATAAAGGCTCAAATTGCTTTATCACTGATTAATGTAGAGATGAAATCACAAAATTACCAACAGAAGTCAAAAATGTTTACTGAGCTCTCTGCAACTCACCACAGTCAGATTTCACAGAGCCCCCGCCATGTGTGGTGGGTGTGTTTGTGGTCTGCTTCCTAGTTATTTGTAACTTTCTTTTCTTGGTGTATTACCCCAATCCCGTATGTTAAAAACCTCCCAGAATAGCTAATGCACTCACCAATGTACGAGAAATATCTACCGATTTCAGAGATATGCAATAAGCCTCCTCATAGGCCTGTGCAGACTGTGGTATGAGGGTGTACACCCAAAAGCACAAACACACACGATATATATACTGTATATATACACAAATATTAGAGGTGCACCGAAATGGTATTTTCAGACCGCAACAGAATACAAAAATAAAGAATTTGTCAGGCCGAAACCGAAACATTTTTTTTTCTAACCTTTTTTAAAATAATTTTTCTAATATTTTTTATTTATTTATTATACTTTACTGTTGGGGGGCTTTGGGGAAGTATCAGGGTTCTAAACAGACCGCTGAGATTTCCCATCTGAAATAGATTTTCAGATGGGAAATTTCAGAATAAATGTCTTTTTTTGCAGCCCTTGTTATGAATGAACAGGGATCGTCTATACTGAGTGTTCCTGTCCATTTATAACCTGTGGTTACAGTGTACTTACTATGTCCACAATCATGAATGAACAGGAAGTGATGTAGAGCACTTCCTATTTATTCATAGTAAACATACTATGTCTTCAATTATTTACAAGCAGTCAGCGATCACCGACTGCTTGTACCCGCTCTCCATCCTGACTCGCTGTCACATGAGGCTGAGCGGGCGTTGCGGGGAGGAGAGCTTAGCCTCCTGTGACACCACTGATAGCTGACTCCTCCCCCACACCCTTTGGTGACAGCTGTCTCCTCCCCTGACCGCTCGGCCTCCTGTGACCGGCAGATCAGGATGGAGAGCGGTGCTAACCACTACACCACTGTGCTGCCCAGTGCCCCTACTGGTCATTTTAGTCAATACTAGTCTATATTTGGATTGGACATTTTGACTTAATTCGGGGAAAACAAATACATTTGAATCTCTGAGTTTAATTTGGGAAGACAAAACTTACATGTCTATTACACAATACTCTATACTGACTCACATGACAAGCGTTAGATGCTGCAGTTATCTTACTTGAAATTAGCATTGTCTACTTTCCCATTCAGAGCCTAAATATTTGTCACTAAATCAAAAAAGCAAATTTTTGTTCTGGAAAAGGTTCCTTTCCTCGAACGAATCACATGATCAGCATTCCCCTATACACATAACATAGAGCGTCAGAGAGGGGTCTGCTCACACCTGGCATTCATGCCGTGAGCTGCAGGAGACGTCGCCTTCTGTTAAAGACACTGACATCGGGAGAGATAAAAGGATTTTGAGTCAACCTGGTGAGAACAAAGTAACAGCCTCCAAATTGTGTGTACATGGATACTGATATTTCCCTAAATCTCTTCCTGAGCACCCCGAGGGCTCCTAGTATGCAGGTAGTGACTCTCATCTACAAGTCAGATAGATTCAGGTACAGTTAGCACAATAATGTCTGATTTTAAAGAGTAATGTTCTGTTTAAGTTTTAGTTTATGACGGGTTTACAAAAAAAGGTAATTTAAGTCCCCCGTTCCCCTTCTGCGTAGCAGGAACACTCCACCACCAAATCTTTCTGTTAGCGGGACTGGCACCCCAACCCATTGCAGTGACCCCATTGTAAAAGCTTCGAGTATATCCAAACCCCCAAAAAACTGTGTCAGATATTTCAGCTTACCGGCCCTTAGAGGTGGCGGCTGCATTAGGTTTCCTGTTCATCAGCCTCTGGGCGGCTACGTTTTCTCACTTCACTGTATCTATGATGGGGGCCATGGTTGTCTCTCCCGGCTGCTCTCATGATTTGGATTAAACACACTTCTTATTCTCTTCATCACTATTACATTGGG
>NW_017306853.1:434538-448409 GCF_000935625.1 Nanorana parkeri | reverse complement strand
TATTCTCTTCATACCTATTACATTGGGGGGGGGGGGGGGGGGGGGGCTATTTGTAATTTACAAAGAAAGCTTAAAAAGGAAGATAAAGTTTGTGATTTTGGTGAATTTCACACTGGATTTCTGGCAGGATTAAAAAGGTATTTTCTGAACCTGTAGAAAATCTATTTAGTTAATCATAAGAGCCTGAAGTGACATCAATGGCTTCCTCCATAGATACAGTGAAGTAAGCAAGCGAAGCCACCCAGAGACAGGAAGTTTGTTACTAGTCAGGTTTGTCAGGTTGAATTGCCGACACCACACAAGGAATGGTATGCTGCAATATATGGATTTATATTGCAGCATACCATTACAACCCCCCCACCCCCACCATTGGCCTTTTACAATATAGTCCCTGGTGGGCAATCTCCAGGCCTAAGTGCTGTCACTTTGGGAGGAGGAAGGGTGGGCTTTCTTGGCAGAATCCAACATTTCAGAAAGATCTCTATATATTCGAAGGTTCTCTGGGATGCTGCTGGTAAGATGGACACTATAGGGGGCCTGTTAAGCAGTGGGGGGGGGTTTGCTTTTAATGACAAGGTGACATGTGTGCTTTAAAGCACATTAGTCTCACATATGCATGAGCACACTACAACTATATCAGCCGGCGTCTGATCTATTCATCTGTAGGCTTGGCAAGAAAGGAACTCGAGGACTAGTCAACCTGCAGATGTTTCTCCACCAGTTGTTCCCAGAGATCGGCTACTCCCAACTTCCAGATTTCCCACAACAATGAGAAAACCTTCATATGAGGGAAACAATCGCTTGTCAAATGTCAATCAGAAGTGCTACAATGTTTGTTTTGGGTGATATATCCAAATACTGGAGATCTATTTGTTTTTATTGTCTGTCACACATACAATGTATACAGCAACATCAATCTCGTCCTTCAAATTCTAAAACATTGTTTATCTTATACTGCATCCAATGTAACTGAACAATCCGTTCACCGAAATATGACGACCTGTCCTGGTCACATCCTCACACACAATCCAATACAAAACATTCTCTTGTCTGATACAAGTCATATTGTCAGGATCCAGAGCGCCTCCAGGTGGCACTGGAGCTAAGCCCTACAGTTTCCGTTGTCACCTGCAGGGGTCACCAGGCAGCCAGGAACTGCTAGGTACCAGACCTCCACTGGGTGGTGCTGGAAACTGCAACTCCAGTGCTCACCTGCAGGTTTCTCCCATCTACCACCAATCATACACCACCTGGTGCTCCCTATGAGGTTACTTAAAGTGACATTAAACCCTCAGATTTTTTAACATAAAACATTATTGTAATGTGCGCCTTACTGTAATCCATGGTAGTTTCCCTTCTCTTTGCTGCTCTTCCTTTTAAATCTGTATCTGTTCTCATGCTCTGCAGAACTTCTGTTTTGCAGCAGACTGCCTTGTCTCAGGAATGGATACACAGTGTCTGTGTATACGTTTGTATAGGCGTGTAACCTGAGCCAGCACTACAGGAAGAGGCCCTGAGCTGAAAAGGGAAGTTCTCCCCAAGCATGAGAAGACATGAGGATTTAAAAGGAAGAGCAGCAAAGAGAAGGGAAACTACCATGGATTACAGTAAGGCGCACATTACAGTATTGGTTTATGTTAACAAATCTGAGGGTTTAATGTCACTTTAAGCCCTCCCTGCAGTAAGGTCTGTGGCTCAGTATTGTTTCCTGTTTTCTGAAACTTGAACCCTGATTGTTGTCTGTGAATCCTGAGTCCCCAGTTCCGGTGAACCCTGCTTTCCGTCCAGAGTCCTGTTACCAGTCCTGTACCCTGTTTGTGTCCCGAGCCCGGTTACCCATTTGCAGTCCTAGATACCTCTTGTTGCCATTACCTGCTTGTCCTCCTGTTGCCATTACCTGCTTGTAGTCTTGTTGATGTTACTTATTTAGGTTTGCTTTTGGGTGTTGTTTAGTTTTGCTGTTTATTAAACTGTATATAATACATTCTGCCCTGTCCGGTGTGGTCATAAGTGTTTGGTCTGCCTGTGTGGGTACCTGCGCAGGTGTGGGGTCACCTGAGCCGGTATCCATGACACATATCCTGAATGTTTCAGAAGTTTGAGTAAAGCTCATTTCCAGGCAACACGGGACACCTCTAATGTTGTATCTGAATAATAAAAAGCTAGTAGTAATCGAGTCTGAAAATTGCATATTCCCGCAGAGATATCATCTACAGCAACGTTTCTCGGCCTTTTTTCATTCATGGCACCCTTTAAAAGTAGGGATCTTCAGATACCAAGTACGTACTCGGTACATGTACCGATACTTTTCCAGCTCCAAGACTAGACTAGAGAAAAATTCAAAAAAGTTAGGAGGCCGCTGTCATTTGTAAGGAGCACACGGAGCTCCCGGGATTTGTACATCTCTGTTCTAATGTATGATTTTGTTTTTATAAATATATATTGGGGACGCACCGATACCATTTTTTCAAGTACAAGTACTGATACTTCCTCACAGATACGAGTACTGATACATTTTTGTTTAGTGTCATGTGATAGTTTTTCTAAAACAATACAGACGAATGATTTCAGGACAGTGGTGGAGCGCCAGAGCCCGGTCCCAGCTGCAACCGCTGCAACCCTGGGAGTTCTCATGAAAATGCCAAGTATCTGCACTGGTATCTGCACTTCCCTATTTAAAAGTATAAAAAATTTGGAGGCACCTCAGTATAAAATGTAAAAGTACAAAACAACGTGTCCAATATCCAAGATCAACAACAGAACGTTATCCCAGATTGACTGAAGTCATGTCTGGTCATTTCGTGGTGATCTACTGCCATGTGGACATCATCATCACATGTGGGAACTCTCAGAGTTATCTTGGCTGTCACGTCCTCCAAACTCTTTCTATTACACAAATCAACACAACATACCAGCGTCCTTTATGTTCTGATCACAAATTCCAAAATCTATCGATGATTTATCTGATATCAGATACAAATACACACACTTTAGTGTCGAAACTTTTTATCCAAGAAGTTCTGAATTACACAGTCAAGATTGAAAAGCATTTCCCTAATTAATCACAGTGAGAAGCACTGCTTAGAACACCTTCTAGAATGATGCAGTACAGATGATGAGTTGTGATCATTACCTGGAACGTCCGGTCACGTCATGAGCATCCATCTCTTCTTCCAGGAATCCATGCACGGGAGAGGACGGAAAGGTTGGGATCACTTTCTCAGATGTGCTGCTCTGATGTTGTACATCACTATTCCACAAAGTTTTCCCATCCTCCTGCTCTTCACACCGACCAAAACTCCTCCAAACTCCTCCGGCAGCTGTTCTTCCTTATCAGCCTAAATTCCATTCACACCTTCACTTCCTCCTCCTCTCTGCTCTGTGACATGTTTCACACTATGGGTCTCCATCTCCGAGCGGAGCCAGCTACGCACAGGATGTGTCATAATGGTGCATGGCTCGGTCTCACATATGATGTTGAGTCTGGATGGATGCACAGTCCATTTAAAGCAGATGGCAATGTCGGGTGCATGGACACCAAAATCTGATGAAAATCCCAAGTCAACAGAGGGTCCGTTGACTTAAAAGTTTACATTCCGATCCGTTGCAATCAGTTTTTCGATAGATGCTAAAGGAAGACCATCGCAAAAATGAATGGGGTTAGTTCACACCGAATCCATTGCGTTATACTGCACTATAAAAAAAGTACAGCATCCCAGATAGCAAGGATAAGTTGCCACAAACTTGTGTCAGGGTTAAATTGTAATTCTTTTTAACTTGCTGCGCACATTCCTGGCAGGTTGTAGACTTGCAGAACACTCGCAGCACAGGTTGTAGGTGACACTTTTTTAAATCTGTAGCAAATTTGCTCGGCAAGTCTACAGCAAGAGTCCTGCAGGTCTTAGCAAGAGCTCTGCAAGTGTACAGCATTGTTGCAAAGCACGTTGATCTGGAGACTTGCAATGCAGACTGGCTGTAATTGTGCAACAAAATTGGGGACCTTGGCAAGCCTAGCAATACTTTAGCAAGTCATTTTCAAACTTGCAGATCAATTGCTTGCTATCTGGGATGTTCACCTTTTTTTAAGCGCAATGTAACGCAACGGAGTAGAGCGGTGTGAATTAGCCCCATTAACACCCTTTCATTTTTCGGTACCCATCCATTACCATGCGTTGAAAAACGAATTGCAAATCAGCGTATTGCAACGCAACATACCCGGTGTGAATGGGCCCTCAATGTTTAAAAGGAAATGTGAAGAATGGTAGTAATGTGTCACAAACATGAGGAGAACATGCCAAGATGGGGGAGGCAGAGAGTTACTGTAAAGGCCGATGTCACATGACAGATCCTGACCTAGGGGACAATGTGGCAGGTTCATTACTTACCTTTTTCCTATGAAGTCGCTCCGTTACTAGCTGGACCAGCAATGCAAATAGGGAAAGTGGTTCACTCGGTTGTGCTATTTTGTGGCTGGAGAAATGTCACTTTTGGCAAAATCACTTGTCTGGCCCCACAGTTAAATTTGAGCTCTGTCCTTCCCTTCAGTCTTGTACAGTTGTACCGGCTCATCTTCCTCTGATGTCACTGCACACTGGGAGCTTCTCACAATGTGCATTAGAAGCTGCAGCAAGTCAGATAGAGCCCACCTCATTTCCTGGCTGGAGGACGTCCAGAATCATCTAGCCCCATCCTACCCAGCCATCTTACCATCTTGTCTAGAATTGTATTGTGATTGTAATGTCTTTTTTATATAGTAAAGCGCTGCGCAGACTGTTGGCTCTATATAAATCCTGTATAATAATAACGAATGGTAACCAAGGGACATTTCTGGTGACACATATTTCCAGGGACATATATTTAAATTCTAGTGCTGACCATGGAAAGTGAAAACCATTATTCATGCCATTGTAAGAGATACATATTTATTTTCCTGATGAAAAGTGCGTCCTGAATGTTCTGAAATGTTGTATCCCTTGCTGATATGTTGTAGTTAATACCACACAATGAGATCGTATGCCGTCCCAGCACTACAAACATTGACCAGCAGAGGGAGCCAGAGTTAAATCCTTATATTTGTGTCCGTGTATAACAAAGATTGTAAATGGTTCCTGCAGACAACAAGCACGGATCATCCTTCACCTTCATAGATATGGTCCATTGTGTTATTATTATCTTTTACCTACCTCATGCAGCATGTTCACATCTCTTGGGACAACATTGTTTAAAGATGTTGCTATCTCTCTGTGCTTAACTCAGCAGCATCTGATATAAAAGGTGGTAAAAGTGATTAAAGAGGTCATGTGGGGGAGCAAGTCACAAGAACCCATATATCACTTGTATCCATATATCACTGTATGAGCTTATGAAAGTTATTCTTCAAAATAATTGTTGACACACCAGCCTCAATACCAAATTAAATCACAGATTAGTCCATCAGAGCTTCCCCATAGGATAATAGTCCATAGGAGCTTCCCCATAGGAGAATAGTCCATAGGAGCTTCCCCATAGGAGAATAGTCCATAGGAGCTTCCCCATACGAGAATAGTCCATAGGAGCTTCCCCATAGGAGAATAGTCCATAGAAGTTTCCCCAGAGGAGAATAGTCCACAAGAGCTTCCACTTTAGGAGAATAGTCCATAGGAGCTTCCCCATACGAGAATAGTCCATAGGAGCTTCCCCATAGGAGAATAGTCCATAGGAGCTTCCCCATAGGAGAATAGTCCATAGGAGCTTCCCCATAGGAGAATAGTCCATAGAAGTTTCCCCAGAGGAGAATAGTCCACAAGAGCTTCCACTTTAGGAGAATAGTCCATAGGAGCTTCCCCATACGAGAATAGTCCATAGGAGCTTCCCCATAGGAGAATAGTCCATAGAAGTTTCCCCAGAGGAGAATAGTCCACAAGAGCTTCCACTTTAGGAGAATAGTCCATAGAAGTTTCCCCATAGGAGAGTAGTCCACAAGAGCTTCCCCACAGGAGAATATACCATAGGAAAATAATCCATTGGATCTTCCCCATAGGTGAATAATCCATAGGGACATTCCCCATAGAAGAATAGTCCATAGGAGCTTCTCCACATGGATACATGTAATGAGCACATGAAATGTCCACCCTAGGCCTGGTACTCATGGATATATATGAGCCTTAGGTAAGTAAGGGTGATGATTAAAATGCCAGCCGCTGTACATAGTGAATCACAAGGCAATCCATAGAAACCTCCGCAGATGTGTAATAGATGTAGATACAGAGTGATCACCACCTTAGTAGATACAGATACAGATTTTCCCTATATTTGGAGGGCCGCCCAAATAGGTAACCTCAGCACCTCTCTCTGATTTTTTTTATCTTGACCGTCATCTTCTACTCATAGTTGTCCTACTCACTGAATCCCTGTGTTTGCTAGTATCCTTAAGCTTGGAAGGACCATGGATCGGAGTCCGGGAAAATGCAGCCTGGAATAAATGAACTCCTGTCAGGTGCTCTTTTTTACTTTGTTTCCTTGTTTTTTTGCTCTCTGTGCCCCATTGTGGTGATATTCCTTCACTTTCTGCCCTGCCACCAATAATCACTAATACTGAGAAGGTGACTCTCCCCAGCAGGGACACAGGAAGTAGTAAAAACCTCACGGAGGTTCTTACCCTTTTCCCACCGTCTCAAAAATAAAGTGTTGGTTTTAGATATATTTTAAGGCTGTTTCAGGCAATAATAAGCATAAAAAGGTATTTGTGAATGTTATTGAGGATAACAAGTCTTGGGAACGTTGTGCAAACTCAAGAGAATCCCCTGCGGTGTATATTGTTCTATAATGACGATGATTGCTAATAAAAAATAAAACTTCTAACTTACAATTCATAGAATGCCACAAATATGGAGAGGAAACCTGATATCAAAGGGCGCTGTGTTAGTAAGAAGTTACAGAGGGTTCAATTGTACTTCCTCCCTATGAATGGTTACATGCTTGTGTGCCAAGCGTTAGATTATCATGGCTAGCAAGTGGAAGTCGGCTATAAAAATGCGATATTATCAAATGACTGCGATTCCCGGAGGACGCCGGGAGATTGTAACTGCAAAACACTTCTGTGGATCTGATTACCAACAAGATATGTAACTACAGATCCAAACAACCCCATATAAGAAAAGCGGGATTGCAGTCAAAGGGCAGTTGGCTGAAACTATTAGTCATGTGGTTTATGGTCGACGCACATTAATTTATTTCATAATAGAAGTCACCAGCACTCGATGATGCGTGCAAGAAGTAAAGCACTTTTTATTAAATCGTCACATGCGTCATACAGCCTGGGCAGCCGACAGCCCCACACACTGTACGAATTTCAGCCAGTGTATGGGCACCTTTAGACAGGTGATTTTTTTTTTTGCAGTATTCCCCCCACCCCCTTTTGGGTTTTAGCAATTACTCACTAAAAAAAATCATAATGATTTCATGAGAAATTGCTGACTCCCCAATGTTTAAAGGAGAATTATGAGGTGAGTGATTTTCACTCAGCCTCATAATCTGAGCCGACCTGTGACAATGAAACGGTCACACGTCGGCCCAATAGATTGTGGAGTGAGCGAACGCATACCGCCGCTCGCTCACTTCTCGTTCTATCCCCGCAGAGAGCCGCAACAGGGGAGGGACTGGATTCCCCCCTCCCCTGTCCGACCCTCCAGCGCTGACTGGCGGAACGGACGGGGGAGGGGGCGGGTACAGCTGGCTCTGCCTCTAGATAGGCAGAGCCAGCTGTCACTCACGCAGCTAGGTGGAACCAGACATCATTGTCGGGATCCGTTCCGGCTGCGACGTCTCAGTATACCGCGAGCTGTAGCTCTCTATATACTTTGTTTGTGTTCTCCCGTGACCCTTAGGAGAACTATGGGGAAAAGCCCTGACCCCATACTTCTCCTTTAACACTCAGCAATTGTGATTCTGCGGTGCTTTTGTGTTGGCGCCGAAATTACTAGCGACATTTGCCCTTCGTTTATTTCTGTGGCTTAGGTACTAATTACTGAAGGAGATCGATTTGTAGCAAAGCAAAACCCAATGCTCCAGCTCCATTTTAAACAAATGGCCAGCGACTCTGGCGATGATATCACTAACTACAAATTGCCTTTAATCACTGGTATTAGCAATTTGTAGCAATGTATCCCTGGTACAAAATGTGACATCAGCCTTAACACACGTTACAATCTGACCGTACACTCTCCTTTAGATCTACCAACAAGTATTTACTACAAGGGCATGATTGGATACGAATTGATTGGATAGATAGGTACAGTACTCAGTTTCAGTAATTCTAAAGATAATTGTACAGAGATTGCATGGCCAGACTTTAACATGTATGGTGACCAATAGTATGGAGTACATGTGACTGAAATCGTGTGAAATTTTTATGGAACACAACACTGTACATTACATGTCCCAAAAAAGAAATGCCACACTAATACAAAAAAAAGTACTTTAAGACACACGTGTTGTATAATTATTATTATTATTATGTCATTCAGTCTCAGCCGCACTTTACATTGTTGTCTGTGTATATGGGATAGAGAAGCTGTGATTGGCTATGAACAGACACCAGGAATATGACACCCATTAATCTGTCACAACAAAGCATTAAATACAGTCTGGATGGCAAACGGTTTCAGCGCTGAGATGTGTGGGTGATGATTTCATCAATAACACCAAAAGCTCTGAGGCAATGAAAACCTGACGTGTATCTTATTTCTGACAATCCAGTCTGAGCACTGAGTAGGATGGAGCTACATGCTGGTAGTCTGCCGCCAGTACAGGGCATCACATAAGGACAAACCTCTTATTTAGTACTATGACAATAGTAATATTTGGAGAATATATGACTGATGGCTTGGTTGTGCAAAGCATGATGGTAGATCTTCCCACTTGGCTCTTGCACAGCAAGAAATGGCTGACAAAGACTGAAGCACTGTCCCAATCAACCCAAAACAAAAAAAAATCTGTTTAGGATGCAACAGGCAAAGACGCTCATCTAAGGCTGGGCACACACCTTACAACCATCGCAAGACTTTTGTCTTGCGATGGTTGTAAGGTACTTAAAAAAACGTACGATCTGCCTATCTTGCATAGGCAGATCGTACTTGCGATGATCGCAAGCCACGCCCCCTGAGGGGCGGGCTTCCAATGACCGCAATGCCGAACGGGCAGTGTGCGCTTGCGCACACCGGCCCGTACGGCTGTTATCGTACGGACATGCCACAAACCCGCCGAACGTCGTGCGATGCTCGGCGGGTTTTCGAACATGTCCGTAAGTTCAAAGTCGTGCGACCTTACAGTAGTAGAGGTCGCACGGCTTCCACACACCTTACCATAATCGTACGATCGCGGGATTTCCCACAATTATCGTACGATTATCGTAAGGTGTGTGGGGACCTTAACACTACATTCAAAAAGAAATAGCGCCAAACAAGTGGAGAACAAAACAGCAACAAGAAAAACCATGGGAGAGAACCATATAGTATAATATGTTTGGTATCAGCGGCGCAACTACCACCCTAGCATCCCACGCGGCTGCTATGGGGCTCGGGGCAGAGGTAGGCCTGGTAAGGAGCAGGACTGAGGTACTTATTGTCCCTAGTTTTGCGGCCGCACAGAGCTTTGCATCTGCGGACGCATGGAACTGTTGTGCCTTTGCCTCTGTCTTGTCCCCTGCCAGGCTGTCAGATTGCAGTGCGGCTCTGCAGCGAAATGATCACCTCTTCCGCTCTGACGTCAGAGTCAGTAGGAGCTGAGCCGAGGAGAAAGAGACGGAGCGGGAACGTGTTCCGGAGGTACCACATGCCATCTGATGTGACGAGAGGGACAGGGGGATGGTGGGTTGTAATTTGTAACCCCACTTCCCTCAGCTTCACTGGTGTGGCAGTGTTATTTTAAGTTACATCTACAGCGCCACACCAAAGAAAATGGGACAATAGGGTTATATTGCACTGCGTAATCTTTCTTTGGTGTGACAGTGTAAATATAACTTAAAATGCATCGATATATTATACGTATATTATATGTAGAATGCATGTTTAAAAATAGAATACACCTCGCAGCAAGTGTTCAGTGGCATGGAATGTAATTGCAATACCGTCTGTATTGCATACCACCAAACACTTGCTGCAAGGTGTATTGCATTTTTAACAAATGTGTCTATATATTATATGTACAGTATGTTATATGTAGAACGAATATGTTGAAAATGCAACGCACCTTGCAGCAAGTATACCATGTATGCTAACAGAGCTCCACAGGGAATGTTATCCCGGTATTCAGTGCTGCCACCATACTAGCATATATTGTCATTGTTGGGCATTGAGTTTGATTACGCATCATAAAGAAAAGTTCTATCAATTTCCTTCAATAAAATCCTGGCAGAGCAGCGCTCCTGATTTTTTACAAACAATAAAATATAGTAGTTGGCAGTTATGATGTGTGTGTGTGTGTGTGGGGGGGGGGGGACTTGTCATTTACAGTATATCACTATTCAAGTCTCACTCAAGCTGTAGTAGTAATGGGTGAGACTGGCAGTTCCTGCGCACTGTTTTCTGGCTGTTTCCACCTCCTTGGAATTTTAGGAGATCCTGCCAACTTTGGGGTGTTTCCATTCTTCCTCCAGTCTCATAAAATAAAAAAAACTGAGTAGAGAGAGTAGGACCCCCTCACCATGGACATGGCAGAGGTTCAGATCTGGGAAGCCAAGAAAGTAGTCCCCAAGAGACCGCAGAAGACATTGAAGGATTTAACTCTCCAACATTTAACAAAAGTCGGTTTCGGGAAGAATGACCCGTTCATAGTGATTTTTCAGGGTTACATAATACATATGTGGTGTTGTGAACATTGTGCATTTCATAAAGCTCCGCAAACATGACATTTTTGCTTCAACAAAAACCAGCTTGTATTTCAAGTCAAGGTCACATTCTGATCTGCGAGCTGGACGCAGAAGTGCATTCCTCACCAGTAACAATGCAGAAACTTCACGTCAACATCTGGTGTTTTTTTTCATTTGTTTACAACTTTGTCATTAAGTACAACTTGTTTTTCACAAATTCTGCATTTTGCCCATACTGCATGTAACATATTTCGTGAAAAGTAGGGATGCACAGATACTTTTCGAGTACCAGTGCAGATACTTGGCATTTTCATGAGAACTACTGGGGTCTGGGTGGTTGCAGCTGGGACCGGGCTCTGGCACTCCACCACTGTCCTGAAATCATTCGTCTGTATTGTTTTTGAAAAACTGTCACATGACAATAAACAAAAATGTATCAGTACTCGTACTTGTAAGTACTCGGCAAGTACTAGTACTCGTACTCGCAAAACTGGTATCTGTGCATCCCTTTATTTATATTTATAAAAACAAAATTGTACATTAAAACAGAGATGTACTAATCCCGGGAGCTCCGTGTGCTCCTTACAAATGACAGCGGCCTCCTAACTTTTGAATTTTTCTCTAGTCTAGGAGCTCAAAAGTATCGGTACATGTACTTGGTATCTGTGTAAACCTAGTGAAAAGAAAGTCAAAATCTCTTTTGAGGAGACAGTCGTATGTCAAATCACTCCACTAAAACTTCCCTTTGGGATAAATACAGTTTATATCCCAAAAATGATATATAAAAGGATGACAATGTTACAGTTGCCCTGATGCCGGAACAAAATGTGACGGGTTATAGTTTATTATTATTATACAGGATTTATATAGCGCCAACAATTTGCGCTACGCTTTACAAAATAGTGGAGACAGTACAGTTACAATACAATTTACAGTACAATAGGGTTGGGAGGGCCCTGCTCGTGAGAGCTTACAATCTAGTAGGAGGGGCAGTTGATACAAAAGGTAATAATTGCTTGGGTTGAGTTATTTGAGGAAGTAAAAGGCAGTTATGTTGAGATGAGGTAGGCTTCCCTGAAGAGATGGGTTTTTAAGGATTGCCTAAAGGTGGGCAGCGTAGGAGATAGGTGGACAGAATGGGGTAAGGTGTTCCAGAGGATGGGGGACACTCTGGAGAAGTCCTGGAGGCAAGGAGGTAATGAGAGAGCTAGAGAGCAGGAGGTCTTGAGAGGAGCGGAGAGGACGGTTTGGGTGATATTTTTAGATGAGGTCAGTGATGTAGGTTGGGGCGGAGTTGTAGATGGCTTTGTATGTTGCTGTTAGTATTTTGAATTTTATTCGTTGGTCAAGTGGGCGCCAGTGGAGGGATCAGCAGATAAGGGCGCCAGACACTGAATGGTTGGTAAGGTGGAAGAGTCTGGCAGCAGCATTCATGATAGACTGAAGGGAGGGATAGCCTGCTTAGTGGTCGGCCAACAAGGAGGGATTACAGTAGTCCAGACGAGAGATTACAAAGGAGTGAATTAGAAGCTTTGTGGTTTCGTTTGTTAAAAAGGGGCGTATTCTGGAAATGTTTAATGATAGTTTAATGATAATAGGAGGGAAAGGATTGGGGCAATGAAGGTATACACAATGATCCTCTCATACAATAGAGAGAAAAAATCAGTTACAAGTGCAATATCTTGATTCCGCAGAGCGGTACACCGACCCCATGACACGGATTTAAGAATTTACCTTGCAGTTAGTTACTTAATACAGTGGAGTGACCCTTTAACTTCTAGGGCCCTTTGACACAAACTGAGGGTTAAAACAACACGTCCGCTGTTTCCAGAACTGAAACCCAACCTTCTGGCAGTGCACACGGGAGATCTGCCATTTAGGGACCCAGACATAAAAAATTCACAAGCTTCCTGCCGCTTGGCCTGTACTACAGAGCGACAGACACAGCGCGGTGCAAAAGAGACACCACGGCTGTTAGAGTCATATTGGTCTTTTTTTATCCAAGTCACACACTAAGCTAAGCTGGTAATACATGGCAGGATGGCTTGTAACACAGTGGCTGAAAATACCCATCGCCGTATACAATACACAAAAAACAAAAGTGTTCTACCTCATACCGTCCACCGACAGGCAGATTTTCTGGACTACAGAGCACAGACGTAAGCATTGTGTGATCTGCTCTTTGCTAGCTGCTATGCTAGTTCAGATTATCTTTGGCCATAAGGTGTATTAGAGGTGGCTTACATAATATAGACCAACTTTCCTCAGTCATTGCATAAATAGGGATGCACCGATATATCGGCCGCCGAAAAACATATCGGACGAAAATTGGCTAAATGCAGAAAGTGCAATTTTTTGGCCGATACATCGGCGCATCCGTTCTTTCTCTCCTCCCCGTGGGGAGCTGCTCTGTGTCCCAGCGGGGAAGAGACAAAGTGTCACAGGCGGCCAAGCGCTGCGGTAGGAGAGCACTGTGAGCGGCCGGCGTCTCTCCTCCCACACCGCTCAGCCTCCTATCACAGTCCTGCAGAGCGGTGTGTGGGCGGAGACAGCCCGCGCTGTCACAAGAGGCTGGGCTCTCCTCCCTACACCGCTCGCTCAGCCTCCTGTGACAGCGTGTCAGGATGGAGAGCGGGTACAAGAAGTCGGTGATCGGTGATCGCTGAGTGTTTATAGATAATTGAGGACAGAGTATGGTTACTATATCCTCAATTATGAATGAATGGGAAGTGATCTACATCACATCTACATCCCCTCCTGTCCATTCATAGTTGTAATCATAGTAAACATACTCTGTCCTCATGTTATCAATGATCAGGAACACTCAGTATAGAGGATTCCTGTTCATTGATAACAGGGGACACAGAAAAAGAGATTGGGGACTCTGTGTCAATCTAAAAGGGAAATATCGGGGGTCTGTTTAGAACCCTAATATTTCTCCGAAACCCCTAAAAGTAAAGTAAAAAAAATAAAAATATTTAATAAAGAAAAATAAATAAATATAAAAAAAGAAAAAGATGTAAAA
>NW_017306853.1:411145-434485 GCF_000935625.1 Nanorana parkeri | reverse complement strand
CCCCCCTCACATCAGTATGATTAGTAGGTTATCCAGTAGAGCTCTCAGCATCTCGGTGCAATGACACTGTTTCATTCATGACAACTGTTTTATGATATATTTGATAATATATGTTTATATAAATATATTATACTTTCCCCTAAAAGTGAAGTCAATCCCCCTCTGCTGTTCCTGTGAGTGGCACTGATTTTGGAAGTCATTACTTTATATTGGGAAGTTGCAGGTCTCACAGAATTCAATAAATAGAAATGGGGATGTTTGGCTGGTTTTGTCCCTCCGTATATAGAATTTCTATTAGCAGAGCTCAGGTCACTATGAGCATCACTTAATAGCCAAGTATGACCTACGAGTGAGCGGCATGAATATAAGAGGCCCCAGCAAGCCAGGCAATCTCTGCGGCCACACTAAAGACATTGACTGAAAGGTTTGATGGGGCAAATGAGACTGTGAATTCCCTGTCATCAACAAGCTATGACCTTTCTGATGGCACCCAACAATAAGGTGCTGCCGGCGGTACCGCAGCATCTATATATAGGACTAGAATCAGGACTGCAGCCGTCCGACCTCCCTCCCAAAACTGTCACTGCCCGGGATCTGCAGGATAATGCTTAGCATTTGCTGTAAGACAGATGGTGTCAACACAGGATTCAGCACTCATTAATGCGGTGATTTACTTAAAGAGTCATCTTCATTCACTCTTTGTGAAGGGAACCTTCGATGGCTTCAAACATCCCATCAATTACAGCGGAGCTAAGGATGGAAAATAGGAACTTTTGCATGATGTTCTCTTCAGCCAGAGTGGAAATGTATTCAATTAACCATGACATGATATGTAGAGAATATATATGTATAATAAAACGCGATTCAAAGCCAATGGCATGAAAATATAAAATAGCAGTATGACAGAAAAGTGCTTATTTTAATTAATATTTAGATAAACCCTCGTCCAGGCTGTAATATAGCAGGTTATCTGGTATTCTGTATTTACAACAGAGATGCTTTGAGGCAGCAGCGGTGTCACCTGCTATGGCCGCCACACATGCCATATGACATCATCACACATGCACGGTGATGTACTCCACTGCCGGCAGCCATCTTGGTGATGGACGCCAAGAAAGAGAGGATGGGATATTAACCCGGCAGGATCAGGAGTGGATGAGGAGAGGTAAAGGAGTGAATGTATTCACATCTATTTTACCATTGATACACAATTAAGCTACATTGATTGATTTTCCACCCAACTCAACCGATTTTTAAATCGACTTTTGTTGAGCCACCCACAGCTTGACTTTCAGCCGATTCCAAATGTATATTTAGCCTATAGCTTGGTTTAGGGATTGTTCCATTCTACAGATGGGAAGAGTTTACCTTGCTGTCTCCAGGAGCTCACCGAATGCCTTCTGAAACCCATTAATGCTACTAAAAGCTACAGGCAACACCACCAGAACAAAAACTGTTTCTACAAGTTCTAAAGTCCGATCTGTCAATATCCTATTTATATTGTTATTTCACATTTTGTATATAACTGTACGGGAACCAGTAAAACAATGAGCAGTTTTACTGGTCGTTGTTTTAGTTAAATGGCACGGGTGAGACAAACAGTGCAAAGACCGCCCCCTACTGGTGCCTGCAAGGAAGAAACATTTCAATTTTTTGGCAGTTTTAGCAAATGCGAAGATCGAAATTAAAAAAGTGTTTTTAGCGACAATACATTCCAGTATGTACACTGAGTGGCCAGATTATTATGACCTCCTGACGTTTGTAGGCAAATTAGCTATAATTTGGCGCTGAAGTTGCTAGAGGGCCAGACCATTATAAATAGGGAAGCGGGTTGGTTGCCACGACAGTAGAAGTGATTTGTTTCTGAAGATACGGGGAAACAACGCGATTTAACAGCCTTTGAATGTAGGATGATTGTTGGCGCTCTGGGCCATGGAGCGAGTATCAGCAAAACAGCAGAATTGGTTAAATGTTCAAGAGCAGCTGTTGTTAAAGGAGAGCTATGGGGTCAGTGTTTTTCCCATAGTTCTCCTTGGGGTAACGGGAGGACACAAACTAGCGTCCTCCCGTCACCCTAAGCTCAGTATACCGCGAGCTACAGCTCCCTATATACTGAGACGCCGCACCTGGAGCGGATCCCGACTTAGATGACGGGATCCGCCCAGCTGCGTGAGTGACAGCTGGCTCTGCCTATCTAGAGGCAGAGCCAGCTGTACCCGCCCCCCTCCCCCGTCCGTTCCGCCAGTCTCCGTCAGCGACTAGTCAATGTTAGGGCAGAACGGGGGAGGGGCAAGACTGGTACAAGACAACAGAAGGGCAACAGTGCCGTGTCAGATTCCTCACATCACCTTTCATCATCTCGTGGAGTCACGAGGCGGCCCAACGAAGTACTGATGGGGTGGTCATAATAATCTGGCCACTTAGTGTATGTATAGATATATATATATATAAAACAAAAGTGTAATTTTCTCTTAACTCTTCTCAGATAGATACACACCATCTCCATTGTTACTGGATGCATAAAATCTCCCGATTTATATTTATATAGTTATAACTTGCAACTATTATGCATCATTCCTTGTTTCCTATCAGAGTGTAATCTCTCATGAGCAACTCCCTCATATTCTCTGTCCTGTTCAGGTCTGTATTCTTTCTGTTCCGTGTTTTAAAAGCATCTGCGTGTTTGGCAAGTAGTGGTCTTGGGGGGGCCTTTTGACAGGGTCAGGATGTATTTATGTTTGATAAAAATCTGTGTAAGGATTTCCCTCCATACACCCCCTATGGACGAGAGGAAGTTTTACTTTTTGTTACGCAAGGCTTTCTGTTGTCCTGGGTGTTATTTTAAATTGGCAATGCAGTTACATTTTTAAATTGTCTCGGTCTCAGTGTGGTTCCTCAGAGTGATCACCTTGCAAATGCTGTCAGCTTCTGGGCTTACGATCCTGCTACGGAGTACTCAGTAGTGCAAAGTAACACAATACGTTCCCATTGTTATTAAAGAGCGAATGCTTTGATGTGATCATGAGAATGTCTTGAGAGCTCCAGTAGCCATCAGAGCAGAGCTGATCCCTGCCCTGTTTTGTGCTTCTCTCTGCAGCAATAAATCATTATCACCGGATCCAGCTTCCCATGAATCTAAAAAAAAAGTAAAATAAATCTCTCTCCCTTTCTCCCTCTCTCTCGCCGTTCTCCCTCTCTCTCTCCCCTAACAATATGTACTCCATGTGCCACTAGAAATAAATAATTTTCCTAAATACTGCAGTACACAGTAAAAAAAGAAAAAAGATTTAGCAATATTGAAAAAAAATTTGTTAAAGGGGTTCTTAAGCCTCCCGTTTTTTTGCCTATATCTACTGCTGACAAGCAGTAGATATAGGCAGAAAGTTTTTTTTTTTTAAACCGCTTAAACAGCGGCTTAGACTGACCTCATTATCGCTCGCTCGGCGAGAGTCCGGACCTGTTCATGCGGCCGCAAAGGATCTTGGGGCGGGCGCATGCGCAGTTCGGATTCTCAGCCGGGAGACGAGCAGAGACGCAAGGTAAGCCTATGGACGCGTGCACCCGCATGCAGACACCGCTGGATCGGAAGTGCCTGTAAGCAGAGATGAGTCCGCGCTGGAGGGACAGATGAAAACATGGGGAAAGAAGAGGAAGATCTATTAAGAGACATCATTTAAGGTAAGTGCTGACATTAACATCGGGGGGAGGGGGAAAAAAATGTATCCTTTAATGTCACTTTAATAATTAAAATAGGGTTTTTTCACTTTTTTCCCCCCAGCCTATACTAAGAAATCGGACACAGGAAATGTATTGAAACATTACACCAAATGAAAGCGTTATATGTCCTTAATAAAACCACATAAAATGATTTAGATTTAGGCAAAATGTAATAAAGTTATTGCAAAGTTAAACATATACTGACACCGCTAAATTTGGACTGGGCATCTGGGCTCCAATTACCTCTATTCACAAAAAAAGTTTAATAAGGAGACAGATATAGGAGTGCCAAGAATACTGTATCTATGATTAAAATATACATGTAAGATACATACTCTAAGGACAAGGAGACATGTTTTGTACATGGGAAGGAAGGAGGTTTATTCCCCACATATGGAAAGGCTTCTTCACAGTAAGACTGGCCATACACTTTATCTATTTTTTTCATTCAATCCCGCTGTGTACATTGTATTGCACTGATTGAGGAAAACCTGCCGTTTCTTGTGTATTCGGATATTTTCAGAATACCCGGCCAGAGCGGCCAGCTCATTGGCTGCCGGCTCTGATCGATCGAAGATTTTCTGACCGGCTCCTTTGATCAGCTGATCCAGGGATGCTGATCTAAAGGGTGCCGACAGCCCCACGCACTGTGCGGAAAAAAAAAAAACCAGTGTATGTGCACCTTACGAGCTTTGAAATTGTTGAACAGGAATATTTTCTAGCCAGTTTAGTTGATTGTTTAAAACAAAAAAGCTGGTTGTATTCCTGAATTAACAGAATATAACTGGATATTAAAAATTTATATAAAAGAACAGCGGAGATTAATGATCCAGGGAATATCCACACTTGTGTTAGGGGCTCATGAAGAATTTGTCCCGTCGGAGCAAATTGGATCATGCTGTATAAGGGTTTTTAGCCTTCCTGAGTATAAGGTTCTGTTTATGGAGGTTTTCTCTTTATTTATTTATTTACTTATTCATTTTTCTACTGGTTCAGCTTTATGGAATTGTGTCTTTTTCAACCTAACTATGTACCTATGGTACTTTATAAAGAAAATATATTTTTTTTAAACCCATGATAATAATAGTAATTTGGGTGGCATTACATATATGAGCTGAACTGCAAAGTGTCTTAAAACCTAAGAAGTTATGAATGATCTCTGGGCTATTGTATGGAACTAGACGCCTAATAGTGAGGTGGGCTATACATACATAAAGCCCCAACCCAACGTAATTAGTTAAAAAACACAGTTCCACGATATTGTTGCTGATGTGCGTGGCCAGACAGTGAGCCATTATGGTATCGTGTCCTACAGAGGGCACACTTCTGTCGGTCTGCCACTCTCGGAGGCAGCCTGCAGACACAGCACTTTCACATCTGTCATTAGGAACAAGCTGTCACTGTCAATCTTTCACCCTTCACAGGATCCCCCGAGTGTGAGCGATCCGCCGGCTCTACTGACTATGCACACGACACTCAGCTATAAACTAGACATTTATTGGGGTTTATTTAAAGATCGCTGTACAGGCTGCAGCAATGGCGAGCAGCTGCAGAGAGAGGCCCCAATGTGATATGCAACAGTAGGTGATTGTTGGTGCTCGGCTCCTCCTTCTACAACACATCATGTTTGTCTTAAAGAGGACCGTGGTCCCGTTTACTATACAACTATATATAACACCTGCTTGTAGTGAAGGAACTAAAAGTCCCAGCATAACATGAAAAAATACATCATTAAAAAAGCCTAAAGTGAAAGTAAATAGCAAACATGATGAAGACGTTCCTGATGTGCGTTCAGTCTCTTGACTTGCTGGCCACAAACAGGAACATTTTGACTTCCGAGTTCCACAAAAGTTACTAAGTGATGTGACATAGATGGGCCCTTCATTTTCTTCTTTTAACCATACGGAACTATACTCACCTCTCCTCCGACAATGAGACATCCAAGAGCTCCCACGGTGGTTGCTGACATCCTCAGGAATCAGGATCTTTGGCCATTTTGATTGGCCGTGCTGGGATGATGTAACTTCAAGCATGCACGTAAGAGTTCATTCATTCTGTCAGATGCCATAGTTGTACATGATTTGCGCATGCGCAGCTCACGGTATACTTGCAAAGAGGATTGTGAACAAGAAGGTAAGAATCCTTTACTGCAGAAGAGACTTTGGTATTGACACTTTAAAGGGAAATAGGCAGTTGACTTTGCAAGGAACATTTCCATTAGCTTAGTGACTAAGGTGACGCGCTGCTAACTTCTATCATCCAATCATGTGTGAGCAAAAATACAGTTTTTTTTTTTAAAACATATCCTAGCATGTAATGGGCATTCTTGAATTTTCCCCACATTCATTTAACCAGCATTTTCCAAATTGTATTCAGTCACAGCAACCTTTAAAAATATGCAAACTCTCGAGGCACCTCATTCTAAAATGTAATGGATTTTAAGGAGGGACCCCCGTGCAACAACATTTCACACTTCACATTTAAGTTTCCTCTTCAAATCAGAAGCTCCACTTCACTTCCTAGCCCCCATTTTCACATCAGAGTACCTCTTCACACCAGAAGCCCTATCCTTTTACATCTGAGGACACCTTCACAATAAGAGCCCCCCCTTAACATCAAAGTCCCCTCCCTTACATCAAGGGTTCCCCCTTCACAGAAACCAGGAAGATGTCAAGGCACCCCTGAGGAAAGCAGAAGGCACCCTGGTTGGGAAAGGCTGCAAAGAGAACAAGAGAACAGCCTATTTGCCTCTAGTAAAGCAACCCCATAGTTGTCTCTTCTGTAATACAAAGCATTCTTGTTCGCACTTTTTAAATTTTTTTTTTTTTTTTTTTAGCGTTCACTTTAAATATTTTCTTCCCCAATCACACCGAATTACACGTAGCAATTCAAAGCTAACATGCTAGTATTGCATCTACATAGTTAAAGTGGAACCTTTATCCATATCTTTAAAATAACAACAAACACACCTTTATAAATGTTCAGTGATGACAATCTACAAACACATACTTCTAGATAATTGCCGGCTTTGTATTCTTTGCATATCTTATTCCTCTTTTCTTCCCAATGTCTTCAGGCAATGGCCAGGGCTAAGACCAAATTACTAGCTCTCCCTTTACTTCCTGGAACTCTGGCACATGTGACTAGGACATGTGACCATGCACATCATCTCAGGGGGAGGAAAATGCCTTTGCTTGAAATCTCATGAGAATACAGATCAGATTTCCCAGCAATGCTCTGCTGATGTAACCTTCCCAGAATGTACCGCTTGGGCACATTACATAATTTGTGCCAGAACTGGACCAGGAAGTAGATGAACTCTATTTGTAAGTACAAGTTTGTTTAACTAATGAATGTAAGATTAATGAATGTAAGATTAATGAATGTAAGATGATGAACTAATGAATGTAAGATTAATGAATGTAAGATGATTTTAAATCAGCATGTAGTAAAATCTCATATTAGCTTTAACATTTTATTGTATTTTCAAAAGTCCTTCTTAATATTTTATATCCCTCAGCTTTAATAACTATAATCTCTGCGATGCTGCCATAAAGATCCTCCTTCAGGCACTTCCTGTTATATGGTGAAAATGCTCCATCGCTATTTGCCCACCTACGTTGTCACCCTCTCACAAAGGCTGCTGATGGAGGCTACAAGTGACCACTTCAACACAACATGAAGCAGGAATGGCCCACTGTTGTTGCCATAAGGAAACCTGCCCCAAGAAATACCGTACAACCAAATATGATATAGTGCATGCACACAAGAAATTGGCTGCTGTGAGGCTTCAGGGTGACCAGGTCTCTGCTTACGTGAGGTGACACTTGCTAGTGGCTGTCCAACGGCGGGGTCCTCTCAGGGACACAGAAGAAGATCATGTCAACAGCAGTGGACTGGCCATAGCAGGCACATCTGTAGTACTGGATTACCATTCCCCTGTACCCAGATACGGCATTGGTGAGAGGCATAAATGGCGGACTTAAGTTAATATAAGATGGTTCAAGAACGTAAAAAAAAACAAAAAACATACACAAATACCACATGGTTCAGGGGGTGAGAAGGGAGGGGTGGGAAAAGGGTTCTGCCCAGAGATTGTGTGTGCAGAAAGTTACAAAAGAAAAAACATTAAAACATCAAGGACCACCCAACACTGGAGAAGATCCAAAGAGGGAAAGGACCAGCCTGAAGACATCTGGTAAGTATAAAAAAAATACAGCTGTGTGGCGGGGGGAGGGGCGGGATCCAGGGAAGTTGGGGGAGCCAGGAGCTGGACTTTAAAGATCCATTTATAGCCTTTTTAAACCTATAAAAAAGGGATGTTGTGTGAACTCACAGCAGAACTGTTAGCTTAGCAATGACATCATTTATATTAAAATGCGTCCAGAAAATACCTTCTAGCAACAAAATCCTCGAAGAGGCAGGTGCTCGGGCTCCACACATTGTGAACTATCCTTCACCCACTGCGTTATAACTTGATAAAATGATTTTATTACATGAATACAAAGACAGGCAGGTGTCCTCACATCTGCTCCTTTCTTTAAAAAAAAGTTTGAGAAATCAAGTACAGAAAACATCAGGAATGAAATCCACCTCTTTTTTGCCATAAAGAAAAAGCTGCTGGTCTCAAGAAGCCTCATGTGACTAAAGTGACACTAAACTCAGGAATTAAAGCTTAAAAATGCATTTATGTACCTTTAATATGAACAACAATGTATCTTATTTGTGTATCACTCGGCTGTAGATCCTCCAATCATCTCTGAATTGGTGCTGACACTGTCCTTCCTTCTGGAGGGGGGGCTACTTTTGTTCCCCATGGTCCCTGTGTGTGTAAAGTAGTCACCGCTCCAAGCTCCCCCCCGGGATGGACTACAATCTCATGTTTAGTTTATTCATTTGTATTGAGATTGTAGTCCATCCCTGGAGTGAGCTCGGAGTGGTGACTACTCTGAAACACACACAGGGACCATGGGGAATTCTAGATAGGCAGAACCAGCTGTCAGTCACACAGCTGGGCGGATCCCGGCACAATTGTCAGGATCCGCTTCAGCTGCGGCGTCTCAGTATACCGGCTACAGCTTGCGGTATACTTTGCCTTGGGTGACGGGAGGACGTTAGTTTGTGTCCTCCCGTTACCCAAAGGAGAACTATGGGGAAAAACCTGGACCCCATAGTTCTCCTTTAATAGATAAGGTAGTTAAATGCATTTTTAAGAATTAACTCCTAAGTTTAGTGTCACTTTAAGCCTAGACCATGGTCCCTGGCTATAAGAAGTATTGTTGGTGTTCAATGTTATTATAAACTACAGAGTGTTTATAGTTTTCGGTCAGTCAGACCCTGCCTGGGAGGCTGGTAGTGAAGTGAGATGGTCAACAAGGCACGAGCACTGTGCAGAAGTACTAAACAGAAAGCAGACGCTGTCTGCGTAATAAGTAGGGATGGTCAGATACCAGTGCCGATACTTGGCATTTTCATGAGAACTCCCAGGGTCGCAGAGGTTGCAGCTGGGACCTGGCTCTGGCACTCCCCCAATGTCCTGAAATCATTAGTCTGTATTGTTTTAGAAAAACTGTCACATGACACTAAACAAAAATGTATCAGTACTCGTACTTGGAAGTACTTGGGCAAGTACTAGTACCCGTACTCGCAAAACTGGTATCTGTGCATCCCTTTATTTACAATTATAAAAACAAAATCGTACATTAAAACAGAGATGTATAAATCCCGGGAGCTCCGTGTGCTCCTTACAAATCACAGCCGCCTCCTAACTTTTGAATTTTTCTCTAGTCTAGTCTGGAGCTGGAAAAGTATCTGTACTTGTACCGAGTACAGTACTTGGTATCGGTGTAACCCTAGTAATAAGCAAAAAAACCTGCTAGAGCCGTGTATATGCCACTAGATACTATTATCCCCTCTTAAGTCCAGGTCAATGCAAAAACCACAGATTATTGCAGTTCTGTAATCAGTAATACATAATCACATTTATTTTTTATCAATTGCAAGCAGTGTAAGCACCTGAATTTGACCTAAAATCAGATTCTTGCAGTACAGCAGAGCTCAGAAAGCAAGAGAGAGAAGGACCTTAATGCATTTGATGAAGGATCATTTGCCATTGACATGTAACCTTGAGATGACTTCCTCTGCTTTGATTCTAATCCTAAAGTCCAGTCCAGCTATACCTGAACTATGATGCCTCCAAACCACCAGCTTCATACTTAGTGCTGTCAAAGTAACGCAGCTGTATTTGGGACTTTACCCGAGCCACAGATCTCGATATGTTTTAAAGAAAGAAGACAAGGCAGTGAAATACAAAACCAACAAATAACTCAAATATTTTCCCTTTTCTTGACGTCTTCGGACCACGGGGGGTTCCAAGCAGTTGTTGGGCAGAGTGTTTGGGTGACTGATTTACAATTAGTCTTATTTCTTGCTCAAAGTTTATCTTTCGCTGAGTAAGAACTGCCAGTCCCTTGTCCTTGTCAATGAGAAGTCATTCCACCTCGAGGTTTGATTTACACATTTTTGGCATAGGATCGATAGTGTGGTCTAGTGTGGCGACAGATTCCACAGGACCGCAAGTCTGAGAAGCGTATAAAAACCAAACAGCCCACTCCTGGATATAGAGAGTGAGGGAATTCTGAAAATGTTCTGCGACTTTTGACAAGCCGTATATTAGAAGAAAGTAATGTTAAAACTCCTCCCAAAGAGTATTCATTACCAGCCAGTAGAGCAGGGGTCTCAAACCTCCGGCTGTGGTGGAACTACAAATCCCATGAGGCATTGCAAGATTCTCACAGCCACAGACATGACTCCCAAAGAGAGATGCATCATGAGATTTGTAGTTTCACCACAGCTGGTGGGTCGGAGGTTTGAGACCCCTGCAGTAGAGGGTAGGTTGTACAGGCAAAGTCTAATCATTTGGAAACATCATTTACCGCATATTTGGGAAGATGTGGCTACATAAGCATCCTTGTTTATCAAAGGAGCACAAACAGATACTGCTGGGTTACCTCATGTAGGACGTAGAGATAAGGTTTTCAGATCTTTAGTTGTGTGGCAGTGCTAAACCAGGAATCAAAGCCTATGGGTGACATAGAGACAATTCCTTCAAATCTTTATGTGTGTGACAGTGCTAAACCTATATTTTGTAGAGACTCATGGCTCCAAAACATGGCAAAAAATGGTCAATGTGACCATGAAAAGGTCCCAGGTTGTTCAATTTTGTATTGCTGCATAATGTATTGCTGTAGTCCTCTATAGCAGGTCTCTTTACTCCCTCCCCTGGCTGCCTCTCCCCGCTCTATATTCTCCCGCACGGCGCTAGAGTGTTTGGGTTTCACTTGAAGAAAAGGTGGCAACCCTAGATTGTAGCAGACTTTATTGCAGAATCAGCTCTCACTTTCAATTTGCCTTTAGTCCGCTGCAGCTGCTTGCCCAGCTAGCTTAACCTTCTTTAGTTTCTAGTCTTCTTGTTTTCCAATTGGCCCTAAATCTGAGCCAGTGAAAATTCTCCTGAATTTTCCTGCAGTGAGTGGACAGTATTAGCGTCTGATTACATTTTTTTTTCCTGTTTGTGTAATTATAGCAAAAAATTATAAATGAATATTCAAACTGGTCCTTGCTGCTGATGCCAATTATGTTTTGTGAGAAGGATCATTTTACAAAATAAAAGCCTATACACATTAGAATTGCAGAGCACACTAAACTTGTTTTAAAACATTTTCCAAGCAAAGCGGCCTACAGAAATGAGACGGTGGCCAGCGACGTATCCTCGATCCAGTGCCAAACAATCTTACCACAAAAACCTGGGGTACACCAATGCTTCACAGCATTGTACATCAGTTGGCAAACACTCATGATGCAAGCCTCTCTTGGTGGGTAAAACAATAGCGATCAGTCATCGAGAATCCAATCCAGACTATGAACTACCCCAACGGAGGAAACTCTACAGGCCATACCTGCCAATGTTTATGTTGAGCCTTCAAAAAATAACTTTCCCCAATCAGACCATCAATATATATATATATATCATTTGAAGGTTCTCTGATGTCTTTAGGCTCCCTTGCAAAAACACATTTTTGCATGGTACAGATAATTAAATTGAGAGACAAATGCTACAAATTAGATAGCAGAAATGTAGCACTAATTCAGAGGGGCATGAGCCCTGATATTCAACATGCGGCTCCCCATGGCTCAGCATATGACCCCTAAGTAAAACTGATAGTTTTAGTCCAGCACTAAGCCAAAGAGCTGAAAGTATCAGCTCCAGTCATTCCACTGCTGCTACAGTGCACTCAACACAGGTGATGTCACGATAGTTTCAATCTGAGCCTGTGCTCCTCCAAACCCTGAAGGGACGTGGGGCCACCCACCCAACCAACTGCAGGCCAGGGCATTCCGCACCGCACATAAACAAAGGGGTGGGATGCTTGTGCTGACATTGATCTTATGTGGTCACATGGCCACGTTAGGTCAATGTCACTGATGCAGCTTTGGCAGCAGGGGTAGGAGCTTCTTTATGGGTTCACAACTCAAACCTGAGCTCATCCCTAGTCTGGAGCAGAGCTGATTGCAGACAGCAATAATTTACTATTAGAAGTGCTGCAAAGCTGAATGGAGGAGCTGGATTAGTCCTCCATTGACCTGATCCACCCACCCTCCATTAAGTTATAAAAAAGTAAGAAAAAGGAATTAATCAAATTTATTAAATAAACTAAATGTAATCTGATTGTAAAAAGTCCCCCCTCATTAATCCTGAGGTCCTAATTTGTATGCCCTGGCTGACATTTGCTTTTACTGTGTATGATCAAACAGTTGCATAAGCCAAAAACAAAACAAAAAGGGGTGCCTTTCCTGGTGCAGATCAATTTATTCAGCAATAGGTACAATGTAAACTAACAGGTACTCACAAGAGTAGACAATCAACGATCGGTAGGACAATAGAGAGGCCGGAACCATAAAGACATCCGTGTGATACGTCCTATGTATAAATCAGTATAGAGTAGTGTTGACGCGTTCCCGGGGCACGCCCCCTTCGTCAGAACATTGTTCTATACTGATTTATACATAGGACGTATCACACGGATGTCTTTATGGTTCCGGCCTCTCTATTGTCCTACCGATCGTTGATTGTCTACTCTTGTGAGTACCTGTTAGTTTACATTGTACCTATTGCTGAATAAATTGATCTGCACCAGGAAAGGCGCCCCTTTTTGTTTTGTTTTTCAGTTATCTCAGTCTCCCTGACTATACTGGGGCTGCGCCCTGCATATATGCCTAAACATCAGTTCCCTATGAGGGACAAGGAATGATTGCCTCTGGCGCTTCTTGATATACAATTTCAGTTGCATAAGCCAGCTTAATGTTAAATACAATTTATTTTAACAATCACAAACCTGTACTAATTGCATTAATGTTTTTCACAAACAGAATTTTTTTTCCTTGGTGCAGTGCGATATAATTTACTAATACAAGGAAATTTATAAAAACGAAGGTATTGTGGGGCCCTCTGGACATGTCAAAGATCATAGTTCTGGCCCCTATACAGCACAAATGCAGTGTGTTGTCAGCACATAATAGGACATTAGGAGCCATTTCTGGCAGACCAACAGGTATTTTTTGTACTTGCAGAGTCTATGAAGGAATAAAACATGGGAAAATGTGTATGTCACCCTATCAGCCAAATTCTTCTCTTTGTTATTAGTACCTGACCATGATAATGTAAGGAGTAAGCTCTTCAGCACGATCCTCCGAGTCATAAAACAGAAACATTTTTGTTACAAAGCTCAGTGAAGAGGGAGGGGGGCATTTCCATACGTTGTGAAGTAACTCTGTTCTGCTCAGTATGGGCAATTATTATATAGCACTGTTACAATTTCAGGCTCTATAAAACCCAACAGGGTGGCCAAACCGTCTTCTGTGACCGCAACTCATTGTGTAAGAGAGCAAAAAAAAGAAAACCCAATGTCAAGCTTTCCGATTAGCAATCATCTGTGAGGGTTTGTAAGTCTTCAATCTGGACCATAACGTCAAACATTTCATAGCAGATGTTAGAAGATTTAGAAGATGTGCTTTAACAATTATTGGTTCACCAAAACCCACAGCACAGCATGAAAAAAGTACCCAAAAATGTCGAAAAAAAACCAAAACTGTTTTCTCTACCTTGTGTTAATAAACAATATTATCCAAATTTTTGGTAAAATATAAAAGACGGGGTCACGTCGGGTAAGTAGACACCAAACATGTCAAGCTTTAAAATTACGTGCACAGCCCACCAAGTCTTTAGGCCCAATTCACACTGAGCGATTTATCGCGCGGATTTCCGCGCATATTATCCGTGTGATATCGCTCTCCAATGCAAGTCAATGGAGCTGTGGTCGTCGCTGTTGCGCGTCGTTACTGCAGGACCCTTTTTTGGCGCGGATGTCGCGTGATTGCACTCGGTCCAATGCAATCATTTGCGCAATATCGCGCTGAAAACCGAGTGATATCGCGCAAAATGACAAAAGCCCGACAAACGCGCAATTTGCAATCCGCTCAGTGTGAATTGGGCCTTAGGGATCAAGATTTTGTGCTACAAGGCAGCCCATTTCTAATGCTCCAACCAAACCTACACCATTTTTGTCAATTAAGTGCACCACAATGCACCTTATGGTAGATAACGAAGCTTTAATAATGTGACCATTAAGCGGAAAGTTTAGAGTCAGCTACTTTCTTCTTGTTACATGTGGACCCTACTATGGCACACTCCGCAATAATGAGCATGAAAACCAAAATTCACTACAACCTACTGACACCCTGCTGTCCCCTCTAATACTGTAATGAGTTGGCCGTTATAAACACATTGCTGATATACTGATTGGCAAACCATAGTTATGTGTTCAGTCCTGGTTTAGACTTTTACATGAATACGATAAGTTTTGCATACAAACATGGGGTTAAGCCTGCAGACATAATCATACTGTAGGTGTTATGCTAATACAACATATTTTAGTTATGCCGTAATTAGATTAAGTGGTGCATATACATTCACAAGGTGTGGGGCACATACTCTGATTTCTTTCAGGTTGTTAAAGATTATTATTATTATTATACAGGGTTTATATAGCGCCAACAGTTTGTGCAGCGCTTTACAATGTAAGGAAGACATCACAATACAATTCAAGACAAGATGGTAAGGAGGGCCCTGCCCCTGAGGGCTTACAATCTAAAGCGGGGAGGGGCCAGTGATACATGAGGAGGGAGCTGTGTGGGGATGCATTGTTTGAGAACGTGACGGTTGAGTGGTTAGTTTGAGGTGGGATAGATAAAGACCGATCTGTAAAAGTAACTCCAGTCACTGCAATTCTTTCATGCGTGCCTGCTATAGGCCATCCATTCAAAGTCCTCATCACCAAGCAATTAAACGTCCTCCTTCTTATAAGCCTCTCTATCATTAGGCAGGTTCTACTCTTACATCCTATAAATCCCAAGAGAAAATTCACCTCCCACTAGCAGATTACTTAAGACCACGTCGTACTTGAGACTACATACCAGTATGCAAAGCCAGTCGTCATTCCACGTGAAGGAGCTCCTCTACAGAGGTTGTACCAAAAGAATGACAGCAGTGCTAAACATTGCAGCCAGTCAGGCTTTTCCTTTCCCCGTCCTTTACTGAAGTGACAGCTAGAATCTAACTCACCAGTATAGTCAACCCACCATTGCTTTCCTCCAATTATTACTAATAACCTCAAAAGTGATGCAAATCATTTTTGCCATATTGAGAAAGTTTTTGTCACTTTAGGTTTGCTTTAACAAGCACCCGACCTCTACACACAACAGATATTGTGAACTAAACCAAACTCCAGCCTTGTATTTCAAAGACATCACCACATCGTCTGGAACAAATATGAGTTCATCTTTTTGGCTGTGATATTGCACCGCCCCCTCAATATTGCAGGATTCTCCCACAATCTATGTGAAAATAAACAAAAGCATGACAACTAAAAACTGACATGAATACAATTCTGTAACTAGTTCAGGTCATTAGATGTTTCTGTGACATATTTTCTTAAAGTGAAACTTTATTTTTGCCCATGCACCCTGCTCAAACAGGCCATTCAGGAGCAAGACATACTAGGGGAAATGTATCAAAACTGGAGCAGACAATATCTGGAGCAATTGCCCATAGTAACCAATTAGCTTTTATCTTTCATTTTCAAAGACTAACTGAACAAACTGAAGATAGAAGCTGATTGGTTGCAATGGGCAACTGCTGTAGATTCTGTCTGCTCTACTTTTAATAAATGACCCCACATTAAAGTGACACTAAACTCCGGAGTTAAATCTTAGAAATACATTTAAGTACCGTAACTATTAATACAAATGTATCCTATTTGTGTATCACTCGGCTGTAGATCCTCCAATCATCTCTGAATTGGTGCTGACACTGTCCTTCCTTCTGGAGGGGGGCTACTTTTGTTCCCCGTGGTCCCTGTGTGTGTTGTAAAGTAGTCACCGCTCCAAGCTCACTCCAGGGATGGATGGACTACAAACTCAATACAAAGTAGTAAACTAAATATGAGATTGTAGTCCATCCCGGGAGTAAGCTTGGAGCGGTGACTACTTTGACACACACAGGGACCATGGGGAACAAATGTAGCCCCCCTCCAGAAGAAAGGAGAGTGTCAGCACCAATTTGGAGATGATTGGAGGATCTACAGCCGAGTGATACACAATTTAACATACATTTTTAATAGTCAAGGTACTTGAATGTATTTTTAAGATTCATCTTCTGGGTTTAGTATCACTAAGTATTTGCTTACTCCCCTTCACCCCACATGACAGCTCGGTGCGTGGTGATTGGCCGCTCAGGCACCCAGCGCTTTCACACTGGAGCAGGGATAAAGTCCTCAGCCTTGGTAAGCAACAAGCCAAAACACTCTCACATAGAGCTTCTTCTCCTCACTTCCAGAAGCTTAAAAAAAAAGAAAGACACAATTATTTAAAGGAGAAGAATGCTGTCAAAAAAAGCAGTGCTGTCATAAATACGTCTTTTAGTGACATAGAAATTGTTACATAGAGTCATAGCAATGTTTACTTAGCTTATATAGAAATCTGGAATGTACACAGTACAACGTGACAGGTGCTGGAATGGTCTGGAGAGCCATGAAACCGCACGATGAGTGCTGTACTGCAGTGTCAGGAAATGATCCCCTAATTATGAACAGCGGCATCAAGCTATTAAAATGGATTTTACGCTCGTAAATTTTAATAAAATGTCTCTTGTGTTGGAGATTCGAGGAAGAATGGACTGACTCTGCTGGAGAAATGATTATACAAGCAATCCTTTTACTCCACCGAAGGGACTGCAGATCCAGATACATACATTTGTTTTTATTTGTCTGTTTCTTTGTCAGATTCCCTCATAACAAAGCCAGCCGTCTACGAGTCCTCTACAGGTTACAGGTCAGATACGGGAAGTTTGTCAAATTCTAATTATTATTTTTACAATGTCTATGTAGTGCCAATGCAACAAAGTCACTTTTTTAAAAAGACTTTAATATTAAGAAAATGTGCTACAGAACACAACTGCAATTCCAAATTCTTTGCAAATTAGTAGCAGTGTTATAATTTTAACACATGTCAATGTACAACACATAAACCAAGGCTCATCATAAGTAAACACTTTCCAGATATTAAAAAACTCTGGAAATTAATACATTCTTAACCCTTGCAGTGGGGCTAGCCCCTGCACTGTGACGGTTACATGCTCACAGACAATAAAAAAGTTATACTCACCTGAACCTCACAGCCGGCTGTCTGTTGGTCTGGTCAGCTCCAGCAACGGAATGTCCCGTGGTGACCAGACGACCTTTACACTGTATAGGATATGATGTCTCACAGGACCTTAGGCGGCTGGAGCGGTGGGGGAGAGAGAGTATACCTTTTTTATTTTTGCCCCTAGAAAAAACGAACACTTAACCCTTGCAGTGCGGGAGTAGCACCACTGCAAGGGTTAAGAATATTTATGCCCGCAGTTCTTCTTTTTATCCTGTAGTGTATCTACAGCCAAAATATGCTTTGGGTAAGGTGTTAGAACCTCTGTTTTTATTTTTATGTTTGGGGGTAAACTTGCCCTTTTTTTTGTCCCGGTGACCACTGTCATTGGGACAGAAAGTGATGAGAAATTCAAAATGTTACAGTTGTCATCAGTAAAAAGTTAAGGTCACCAGCAGTGCCACTTTATTGCCCTGATGAAGGGACCCTGTGTGGCCATGAAACATTGGCTCTTGTGATATATGTGATGATTTTATCCAAATAAATGGACATTATGATTCGGATTTTATTCTCCGAGTGCTGGTGATGTTCACTTTTTACTGTTTGATGTACGCGGCGCCATCCGTGGTTATCACTGCGAGCACCACCATCGTGATTTGGTCTGAGACGCTGCAAGGAGTGCAGGGGGACTTACGGGTATTCTATAGTTGTCACCAGAACAGGAATAGATGGGAAATCTTCCACTGGGGGCCCCGTTCTTGTGACACCTTGGTGAGATTTCCTCTCACCTCCTGCTGTGTCTCTGGTACAGGAAATGAAATATCCTCAGTAGGGCACAGGAAACAAACTTGATAGGGGTTCTAGCCATTCCCTACTCTATCCATAAATAAAAAGAAACTGTCTTTAGATATACTTTCACTATATAACAGAATGCAGTGTGTTGTTCCTTGTCATCGGGTCTTTCAGGCTATTTAGCAGCGACCTGTAGCCAGGAAGTCAGTTGTGTGTTGGAAAATATAACCCCTTAGGGCTGGAACGTTATCCCAAAAGGGGGAAAAAAACGGACTCTATGAACTATGTGCTGGTTATATAATCTGGACTCAGAGGTGCAAAGTAAAGCTACATTACAAATGCCAGGCTTATCTTTGAAGTGAAAGGCTCCCCGTCTCGGTGCTGCGGCGCCCGCAGACACAACATTACAGGCGCCAGAAAGTTTTACACTAGATCAGACGTTACACAAAAATCCCCGCTGGAAAATCCCAGTGAAGATACAAAACTAAGAATGACGGATTAACCGGGAATCTATGGGAAGATCTGAATTCCTGCTGCTAAATGGCAGCAGTCCTGGTGGTCCGCTAAAACTTTCACATTGATTTAATATGGGAACGCAAAGAACGCAAGGAATGGCGATGTACAGTAATCCATCGCAGCCAATCAGAGCGACCTGAACAATCTGTCACCATTTCATGTAAATTTAGATCCTCTGACATTTGTGTTTTTCTGAACGAACTGCTTTTCCTTTTTAGACCACCTTTGTGATTTTCAGCCACATTTCTGTACCCTCCAGCAGAGGGATATATTTCCATTCTTCGGGGACAGGACACACAGACGCTTCAATGTAAGTTCTGAATGATTAAAGGGGAACTCCTGGTAGGTCCCTCCCTCTTTGGAGGTCCCTAGGTGACATTAGGGGTCTGTGTAAATTGGCTCTAACATAAGGGGCTTCTCACCCCCTATGGGATAGCAATAAAGTTAAGTGAAAAAATAAGTTTAAACAAAAATTAGTTACAAAAAAAAAAGACCACAAAAATGATTTTAAAGTCCCCTGCACCCACATACACGCTTTGGGTGTGGCTACGTGCGAAAATGAGGATTGCGCCCATTGCACCGCACATGTTACATATCATCGTGGGTAATAATAAATGTTTTTTAACATAATGTAGGGAAAACAAAATGTCCGTACTTTTTTCATTATATAGCAAAATATAGAACCCCCAGTGGTGATTAAATACAACCAAAATAAAGCTCTATCTGTCCCCAAAAAAATGGTATAAAGTTTATTTCAGTACAGCGTTGCATGACGGAATAAATGTCAAAGTACCTCAGCGCTGAATACTGAAAAATGGCCGGGACTTCAGGTGGTTAAGGCCTCATTCACACTGTCGCGCGTATACGCTTACAGTAGATTAAAATGTCCATTAGGCATGACGGAATAAATGTATGCAAATAGTGCACGCATAGACGCTCGTATATACGCGCATAGACGCTCGTATATACGCAATATACAATTTTGCTTGCGTTGTGTGTGAATGAGGCCTTAAGGAACATTGCAGTAAAACATAAAAATTCTGCATGCAAACTGTTTTAGGATATCCCATTTATGAGTGGCTTAAATGTTCATTCTGGAAATCTTCTTATGCCCTTTGATGCCCTGATCTCTAAAACCCTATGACTACCCTGTTTCTTGCATTCTGAATGGCCCTGGTTGTAGCCTGTGAAGTGTGGGTAACTATGGTCCCTGGTTCCAAGTACCACACTGTCTCTGAATGCATCCTTGCCTATACAGGAAAGCAGGGCTGGATGTGTGAAAAGATAACATAGCCTGGGCCTAGGTGTACAAGAATGAAGAGGGTAGTGAACTGCTGTTTTCTAAACATTTTAAACTTTACAAGGGGAATTTATCAAAACTGGAGCAGACAAAGTCTGGAGCAGTTGCCCATGGCAACCAGTCAACATCTAACTCTCTTTTTCAAATCTTACCTGAACAGAGTGAAGATAGAAGCTGATTGGTTACTATGGCCAATTGCTCCAGATTCTGTCTGCTCCAATTTTGATAAATTCCCCCCATTGTGTTATCAGGGAAAAGTTATTAGGAAATTACATTTGTTAACACGTATTTGTTTCACGTATGTTGTAGACAGCTCTGCATCCACAAAGGTCTGTCTTCATAGGAAGGAGCACAATAAACAAGGCTTAGGCAAATCACATTTGAAATCCGGGTCTTGCATCTAAGGGTGGCAGGTTTTTAATACCCGACATGCCTTCAATACTGCTAAGATACATAAATATATAGCACCGTGTTATATGTCAAGACGACTAATGCACTGTTATTGTTCCTTACACTGGAACGTCACCTATGTAGCATACATAGCTGTGTGCTGGGCCGCTGCCAGATAACCTTAGCGGAATGGAACAAAGGACTGCCTGCAATTCTGGATTTGCGGGCCTGGAGTGAGCCAGTCCTGCAGGAGAGATTTTCAGATTATCAGGACAGTGCGGCAGGAATGCCACTTCCCCGAGATCTCTGCGGGAACATTGATCAAGGAGACAGCTGCATCCAGCTAACCAGAGGCCAGGACTGCAACTTGAGGTCTTGCTGTATTCCCTGCGGGAGGCTCATACTTCCTCTTCTGATACTCAGTCACAGTGCAATAACTTCATTAGACAGAAACATTTTAATTGCACAGCAGCCAGATAACTCAGCTTGGAAGCCTGGCAAAGTCTTTTCACCGAGCAGATAACCCCGGCTGGCCCACTGGCTCCTACAGACAAGCCAATAAATCAAAAGATTAGAACTGCAGTCATATAATATGCACCATTAGATGGCTAATGCCCGCCGGGGGCTTCATGTATTACAGGCACCCTTTCTTTGCTAGGAAGTGTGCCCTTGGAAACTTGAGCCCGTCTACAGACTTCGTTAAGTGTATTCGTTAACTCCGCGCTATGTGTGATTCGATCAGAGGACTAATTGGAAAAGCTGAAATAAGTTAATGGAGCTCATAAAGGATACATTGTTTATATGCCGCAGCTCCGGCCCCTCTTAATGTTTCACTATCATCGGTGTAATTTAGTGAGGTCGGCTGTGTTTAATATTATAAGTTCATAGTCAGGTTTACACAATTATTACAACTATTAGGCTGGGTTCATACCTGGGCGTCCCTAATAGGCGCGTTTTATGCTCGTATTTTAAGCACGTTTTTTTGTTCAATGAAACGAGCATTCAACGCTTGATTTTTTCCCTTTATTTCTCTATCTCTTTTTTTTTACTTTTAAACTTCCCGCCGGTTCTGCCCCCCCCTGCGACGCAGACGCTCGCAAGGGACGGAACCCGGAAGTCGGCAGCGGGCGGAGGACTCAGCGGGGATCGCGGACAAGGTAAGACCTATGCTTTATTCCCGAGTGTGGCTCGGGGTTACCGCTTTGTTCACCCCGAGCCACACTCGGTAATACCAATGGATACGTGCTGAAATCCGCCCCAAAGAAGCTCCTGTACTATTTCGGGCGTAGGGCGTTTTGAAATACGCCCAGGTGGGAACCATGCCCATAGGAGTGAATAGGATTTCACTCCTTGAGCGTTTTTCAGCGCTTCGATCACCGCTGAAAAAACGCCCAGGTGTGAACCCAGCCTTAAAGTGCCTCAAGCAAATAATTAATTAGGGCTGCAACAACTAATCGACATAATCGATTATTGAAAAAGTTGTCAACTTTTTAAATCATCGATTAATCGGCTTCCGATTGGTTGGCCCTGTTCACGGCTCCACACACGCTGCGCGCCACACCTCCTCCCCACCTCACGCTCAGTACATTATACAGCGCAATGCAGAATACCACCAGGTATAGAGGACTACAAATCCCAGCAATAGTACATTATAGCTGGCGGTATTCTGCATTGTGCTGTATAATGTACTATTGCTGGGATTTGTAGTCCTCTATGGCCGGTGCCATTCTGCATTAATTGCTGTATAATTTTACACTTTTCATTTCACTATATTGCACACCACACTTTTTTTTTTCCTTTTTTACTTCCACCGCTCCAAGCTTGCTTCTGTGATGGACTACAATCTCAATACAAACTAGTAGTCCCATCACTGGAGCCATCTTTTAACATTTTATTTTTTATCCGATTAACCGAACTTAATAATCGGTTAACTAATCGATTTTGAAAATAATCGTTAGCTGCAGCTCTAATTAATATATGTGCACACAGATCATTTCATTTTGGTGCAGATTTTGTGTTAATTATGGGAGATTTATTTTACAAAAAAAAAGTTTTCCTCTCTAATTCTAGGGTTTAACGATTGCCACGGGTATTCCCTCAAAGTGATGCACATTATCCTCTGTACATCATACCCCTTGGAAATATTAAAATATAAAACCTTTATTCAATCCTTTAAAAATATGTTTATCTTCTCTTGCACCTGTTACATTTTAGAGAGAGAGAGAGGTTATTCCTTTTTTCCCTAATTTTTCCTTTATGATCTCGTTTCCTTTATTTATTATCTCCTTCTCTCTCTTCAGATGTCTTAAGCTCTCTCTAAATAATAATCCCCCCCCAACACCCATATCCAACCTGTTTCACCAATTCAATCGGCTTCATCAGGGATTTGTGCGATTTTTACATAAGTGCACTATAGTGCATGTGCTCATGGTGCTGTTAAAATTAAGGATGTTCAGATACCAGTGCCGGCATTTTCAAAAGAACTACCGGGGTCTCAGAGGTTGCAGCTGGGACCGGGCTCTGGCACTCCACCACTGTCCTGAAATCATTAGTCTGTATTGTTTTAGAAAAACTGTCACATGACACTAAACAAAAATGTATCAGTAATTATATCTGGGAGTACTTGGACAAGTATCAGTACTTGAAAAAATGGTATCAGTGCATCCCTAATATATATTTATTTTAAAAAAATATCATACATTAAAACAAGGATGCACAAATCCCAGGAGCCCCGTATGATCCTTAAAAATGACAGCTGCCTCCTAACTTTTAGGATTTTTCTCTAGTCTAGTCTGGAGCTGGAAAAGTATCTGTACTTGTACCGAGTACGGTACTTGGTATCTGAACAGCCCTAGTAAAAATATGTC
>NW_017306853.1:408642-410695 GCF_000935625.1 Nanorana parkeri | reverse complement strand
TATATATATATAATACTGCCATGCTGGTATTTACTGTCAAAATAGTATTTATCACTGTAATTTTTGGCTGATCTTTAGGATGCATTCTGCACTATGGTACAGTTTTCATCAAAATCTCCTTTCAATAGAGATGAATTTTGAGACGTGTAAAACACATGCAAAGCATAACTAAATCACATTGTAACACCTCTTCATAAAAATACAGTGTTGGGTAAAGATGAACTTTAAAGGAGAATTATGAGGTGAGTGATTTTCACTCAACCTCATAATCTGAGCCGACCTGTGACAATGAAACTGTCACACGTCGGCTCAATAGATCGGGAAGTGAGCGAACACATACCGTTGCTCGCTCACTTCTTGATCATGTCCCTGCAGACAGCCGTGACAGGGGAGGGACTGGATTCCCCCTCCCCTGTCCGATCGTCCAGTGCTGACTTGCGGAACGGACGGGGGAGGGGGCGGGTACAGCTGGCTCTGCCTCTGGATAGGAATAGCCAGCTGTCAGTCACGCAGCTGGGTGGATCCAGATTGTCGGGATCCTTCCGGCTGCGGCGTCTCAGTATACCGAGAGCTGTAGCCCGCGGTATACTGAGCTTTGGGTGATGGGAGGACGCTAGTTTGTGTCCTCCCGTTACCCTTATGAGAACTATGGGGAAAAGCCCTGACCCCATAGTTCTCCTTTAATGTTTAGCTTGATATAAGCATTAGGGTTTGTACTAGAGTAAGCCTGTCACTTTCCCTAATAGTAGCAACATTGTCACTTTCATTCCACAAACAGAAAATAAAAAAATCGAAAAAATAACTTTTAACCAACTTTTAAATGGTGAGTTCACTTTTAGAAAAATAAATAAATAATGCACACTTCTTTATAAAAGAAAAAACATGCATTTATAATTTTTTTGCATAGAAGCCAGTAAAGCATTGCAACCGCGATCAGCAGACAGTTCCTCCCGCCAGGCCAAAACCAAGGTACGGACATGCAGTAACATGGACGTGAGTTAATGGACTACAAGTGTGGTGACGTCTCTGGTGACAAGTGTGATGACATCACCGCACTTGTATTCCTTTGAAGCTACAAGCTGCTGCGATGGCAGACGGGACTTGCTGCTCCTTCATCAGTCCACACGGGAGGGGGTTGCAATCTGACTATGTTTCATGTTACACCCTAAATATGGTTGTAACATGAAACATCGTCAGAAAGGTGAACTTAGCCTATAAATAATGTAAGACGTGAGCTAAAGATCGAGCTAATGAAAAAAACACTATGCTGGTAAAACAAAGAAAAATAAAAGCATGGAATATCATCAAACATATAGTGTATCATACAAAATAAATAATATACTTAAATACAGCAAAGATTGATCAACTGCAGCATGTTATAACATACCAAATATTACATTTTATACTTTAAATCTGACAATCTAAAATGTAGATTTGCCACCAATGGTCACCACACCATTGGCTGACCTCAGACCAGCTCTTACTGGTCTGCTATCCCACATCTAATAATTAACAGATTTAAAATTATCAACCTTTTTTTGTTTTTCTGTATTTATATTGTTTTTCACCTTTTACTTAAAAGTATTACATATAGGAACTGTCAACACAAAAAAAAAAAAAAAAAATAAAAAACGTTTGAGAGGAAATGGACAACCACGGCTTCATTATAATATTATAGTACAGAAAAATAAAATGGTGCCGTATTATATAGAACAGAGGAAATCCAAAACTAATAGCTATACATAGTGATTTGAGGGGCTGTGGCGCAAAGATCACTCTTGTAGGTCAGCCCTAAACGTTGCTATTGTTTAGCATGGTTTATTCGGATACTCTTTTTCATTTTATTTATTGTTATAAATCAAGTAAAAATGAAGTTTCTGCTAAAATCTATAAAACACTTCCATCTTTAATCATGAATTAAAAGGCATATTTATTTGGAAAGTGAAAAAAGATGCAGCTAAAGAGCCAATTCAATATATTTGATATATTACTCAAGAGTAAAATAGATCCAAAAATTATTCTTCTAAATAATATCATTATTATTACTCCCAAG
>NW_017306853.1:389727-408568 GCF_000935625.1 Nanorana parkeri | reverse complement strand
TTCTATCTGGGTAGATAAAAGCCGGCTACAGTTTGTTAAAGCATTTTAAAGAATAATATTGTGTTTTCATGACTTCGATGTGAGTGCTTTCTTAGCAGGGAGTGGATTATTGCTCCTGTTCGAAATTCCTTAAAAACAATAAATCGTGCTTTCCCCCGAGTCGGGAGCGCCACATGAGATTGTGAATATAAAGAAGGATTTGCACTCAAGTGTAAAGATAATCCCGAGCTTTTATAAGCTTGCGAGATGTTGCAAGTGGATAACACGGTAACAGGGTCCGCTGAGAATTCTTACCCTGAGCCATAAACCACATCGCTCACTGGATAAAGTTGTCAGTATGGACTCAGATAAAGCTTCTTATTCAATTGCTGAAAATGTTTCTTTGGTAACCGGATTAAGTGGAAAAGTAAACGCAGAAGGGGTGGATGCGAGGCACCTGTATTTCGATGCCCAACCAAATGTACCGTAACCTTTGGGAAAACCGCTGACACGCTCAGTGAAGGGAATGTGAGCTGAGATCACGCGGGATGACTGCCATTGCCCAGTCTCATGAGCAAGCGCAATGTTCTATAAATCGCTCATCGGAGACTCTAATGTGTATTCAAATCTGTTCCAGTGCATTCCCGGAGGAATCTGGAAAAAAAAAACAATCCAGAGAACTGTGTTTTATCAACCTGAGGAATAAGATAAATGAATGAACCAGGCCTCAATAATAGTTTAGACTGGGAAAAACTAGCACTGGGATTTAGAGCAAAATGGCTCAGTGGTTAGCACTTCTACCTCACTGCACTAGGTCCTTGGATGGGATTCCAACTAGCATACTGTCTGCATATTCTCCTTGTGTTTGCATGGGCCTAAAGCTGGTCATACATTATGCAAATTTCAGATCGGTTTTTCAGGAACTGGCCGAAATCCGCACAGTGTTTGCTGCTGTTGGCACCCTTTTGGCCGGCATCCCTCGATCAGCTGAGCAAAGGAGCCGGTTGGAAAATCTTCTAACAAACAGAGCCGGCGGCCAATGAACTGCCGGCTCTGTTCAGGTATTCTAATAGCGGCCAGCAGCTGCTGTCAGAATACAGAAAAGTATTCCTCAATCAATGCACTTTTATGGAGGAATCTGTTCTATTGCCTGCGGGTTGAACAAAAAAAAATAGAATAGTGTATGACCAGCTTTAGACTTACCACACACATTACAATCCGACTGAACAATCAACTTTAGATCTACCAAAGCTATGTAATATGAGGGCTTACCTAAACTATTCAATCAATTTATATCTATTCAGGGAGGCCCTTGTACTACATACTTGTTGGTAGATCTGAAAGAGATTGTACAACTCATGTGTTGTGGTGGGTGACCATTAGCGTTTGTATGTGCAATGGGGGACCTCAGATTGCAGGCTCCTTGTGGGCAGGGAGTGAAGTGAATGAATAGTTTGCAAAGCATTGTGTAAACTGACAACAGTTTATAAACGTCTGTAATAAATAACAAAACAAGAGAAGTTTCACTCTCTGCAAAAATTCATGGATCTAAAGCTGAACTCCAGTAAGATTTTGGGTATCACTATCCCCTCCCCCTGGGACAGAAATCACTTTTTTTTTTTTAAATCTCTTTATTAGCACAATCGATCCCTGGATGCAGAAATGTCGGGGTGCATAAACACCAAAATCGGAAGGAAATCACAAGTCAATGGAGGGTCAGTTGACTTGCAATCGTACCTTCCGTTTTCCTTCTGGTCCATTGCATTGCAATCCATTTTTCAATGGATGCTAATGGAAGGGCACGGAAAAATGAATGGGTGTGAATGGGGCTAGTCCACACCAGAACCGTTGTGTTACGTTGAGCAGAAAAAAAAGTAGTGCATGTTACGGCTTAATTTCATTGAACAACTGTATGTACTCGGCACACTATATATATATTGCATTATCAACCGTTTCTATATCTATTACTGTGTACAGGAGATGGAGATGCATAAATCAATAAAAAGAACAGTGCTCTATTCCTGTACGTATCCATACTGTTTGACAGTTACCATGGCAACACTAGTAAATAAGGAATTGTTAGGTGTAACAGAATCAAGTGCCGCTCAGTACATCAGGTAAGAAAAATGACCAAAAACAACATCAAACACTTTCACAGTGTAATCTCCTGACAGCTGCCTTGCACAATGTGGACCATAGTTCATATCAGAGGTCCACTTCCACATGACACATGACATCCCCAACAGGAAGAAAACAAGAGCGCTGCCTATATTCCCAGGCAGCACCATACTGCGTTCTCCAAAGTCATTTTTTTGTCAAGTATCCTGGAAAACTAAAGTATTAAATGCTGCTTGGCTTTCTACATCTGGCTGTGAAGACAGGCTGGCAGTACGTCAGGGTTGAAGGATTTATGTGGTGGAATTACAGATGGGAGAATTTCTACATGAGCACCATATGGACCTTTTTATAGAAAATTGCAGATCCAGATTGTACGTGTCCCTCTCACCGTGCAATTTTCTAGGGCTGATAATCATTATTCCCTGAAACAACCACTTCCCGGGGTCATATTAAATCAATGTAACACGGTGGAAAATTCTCAAACAAGACTGTCTCTGGGTGCGAGGGAGGATATGGAGTCCGTGATATAGGAAGAAAAAAAAAAATAGATAAAGCGTTGTGGATATACTCATGGAGTGTTGACATTCGACATTGCGCTGAAGTATCCCATATGGAAATATTGATGTAACTGCAGACTGAAGAGTCACTTGAGCATAGTAGGCACAGCTCCAGAATTAAAGTGGGTGAGGTAAGCGTCATGTAAAGTGGGGGAGGACTGGCAAGGAAAGAAGGGGCAATATCCTCCGAGGCCACTTGTATTGGCATGAGGGTCAGCGATGAGTGCTGAAACAACACAGCAGCAAATGGTGCCTTAGCACAAGCAACTAATGTCCATCATTGATGCGTCATTTACCAGATTTCATGGTAATTTTTTAGGACAGGTCGTAGTAAAGGAGACCTGACCTTGATTTTGCATTGGAGTGCCAGTGACTTTTGGTCTATTTCCTTTTAGCACTAGCCACCTTGTCTCATGTAAGAGCTTTACAAAGAATTTATAGGCTGTTTCTCAGTTATAAGTATCTTCATAAAAATCTTTATTTTGAAAAAATTGCAAGCAATCAATTCTGACAGTACTGTCACTTAGCAGGCAAAGATAAATGGGTAATAAAGGGTTAATACATTTAGTAATATTTGAGGACGTTTAAGTGAAAATGTAAGAACTATGTGATATTAAATAAAAGAAAAAATAACCAATACATTCCACAAAATCAAAAACAAAATTGAACAAAAAAGAAATTACAGAGTTTTGAGGAAACTATCTTCTACTTTTAGGTGAGGGCACTGAAAATTAGGGGTAACATAATAGCGTATATGCCAACAAATATTCTAAAAACCTGGCATGAATGCGGACAATTCCTGCTCCTTAAAACCTTCTAGTGCCACAGGAATTCATTCCTGGCAATTTTCACCGTTCATCCAGCCGTGGAACCCTAAAACGCTGCCAGTTCTGAAGTTGGATTTCAGCAGAGTCTAGAAGGACCTGGCTGAAGGCCATCTGCAATAGTGTCACAAGATAATGGTTTTTCAGGCCACCAGTGACCTCACACGCAGCTCTATGAGATTACACAGCTGATGTTTTTCTACCTGTACAAAAGCCCTGTAACATGGCCCTATGCCCAGACCTAATCTGGCCGTCTGTGGAGATACTATGATGGCTGTAACACAGCAGTTCCTGCGTCTATTGTTAGGTACTCAAGACGAGAATAGCCAGGAATTCTCTCTGTGCTATCTAGGTGTTTAAATGGTACTGTTATCACATCGCCCCATGTGACCGAGCTATGATAGAGATACGGGCTGTCAAGAGGGAGACAGAACAGTACAAATCTTGGTATTTGGGCCTAGCTAGCTAATCTTAGGATAAACAAATCTCTATTAAGTGATGAGTGTCTTCCAAACGGCCTGGACCTCCAACAATGCACAAGGTTATCTGGGACTATGGGTTGACTCACAATATAGTCTGTACGTTCAGGCTATTCTACTGCTCTCCTTTACTAAATTATCAAAAATTATCAAAATATAATGTTGTTATGCTCAGAGGTTGTTAAAAAACAAACATTCTACTGAACTGAGTTGCAGTGATGTGCAAAATATGAGAATATAACCTAAAGTGTAACTACAGCCAAAAGTTTCATCTTCATTTATCTTGGTGACCACTGCTAAAAAAGAGGGAACATTCAATATTTTTGAGTGTCAACAGAACAGCAATTTGAGGGGAAATGCCCTAACGATGGCATCTGTCCAAGTGATAATGGTCTCAGGGACACGGCTTTTACCCATTTCCTCTTTCTTTTACGCCCTACAGGGCAGGCAGTTAAGGATTTTTTTGACAACCCAAGAAAATCTCAAAAGGTGGGTGCCAGCTGTAAATGTTTAAAGAGAGTTGGTGACCCGGCTCCTGGAATTTGTCCAGCATTGGGGTAAACTATTCCGTACTCCATCCAAAATGATTAGATATACTTTAATAAAACTACTACACAGCTTGAGGAAACCTGGCACAAAAGGCAGCACTATCAGCATACTAAGCAAACTTTACTTTAATGGGGTTTCAAATACATTTACCAACCAGCAGAGGTCCTGCTGTAACATAAATGAAGGTGGGAAAGGGAAAGTTTATTTCTTCTACAGGGGTAGGTAAACTACGACCCTCCAGCTCTGGTGAAACTACAAATCCCATTAGAACCTCAATCAGGTTTCCATTGCTGAACTCAGTTTGGAAAGATGTCTTCTAACTTCCTGTCCCAGTGATACCCTGTAACTAGGGATGCACCGATACCGATACTAGTATCGGTATCGATGCCGATACTGAGTATTTGGGTGAGTACTCGTACTCGCCCAAATGCTCCGATACCTAGCACGAGTACTTCCTGTATCAGGAAGCCGGGCAGCGCATCATTACACGCTGCCCGGTTTCCTGATTGGCCAGGAAACGGCTCCATGCTCTCTCGTCACTTGTGATGAGAGAGCATGGAGCCGACTTACCGGCCAATCAGGAAGCTGGGTAGCGTGTAATGACACATCGCCCGGCATTCTGATTGGCCGGGAAGCCGGCGTCATGCTCCCTCGTCATCTCATGAATCATAATATTAAGAAAGTGACCTTAAAGCATTAGTTTGTATTGCTTTAAAAAAATGTGACCTGTCCCTTTAAGAAAAAGTATCGGTAATTGGTAACTGCGAGTATTTGATCAAAAGTATCGGTACTCGTACTAGGTCTTAAAAAAGTGGTATCGGTGCATCCCTACCTGTAACACCATAAATCTGGCCATACACCTATAGAGTGTCTGCAGGTTTTCTATGGTCAGATGGAAAAAGTGCAACAGATTTCTCCATCTACGCTACACTGTGTGGATGGAGAAATATATCACTGGGCCAAGCTTCAGTATCTTGCTGGCTGTCAAAATACCTGAACAATCTGATTGGATGCAGGCATTGGCCAGCTTTATACACAGCCAACAATAAAAATCAGAGAATCCTTATCGTACCAGTGCAAGTTCATGAATTCTTGTAATAGTTTCTAAATTATTTTCCTGCCACACTCCCACTGTGGTATGACTCTATGCATTGTAGAGCGAGTACAGGGAAGCATTGTTGTTTGTATAAAACATTCTAAAAAATGAATGTCAGCACACCACAAAGCACATATAGTTCTGCGTTTAGGCGCACATTTTATCTTGAGTTACTGCAATGCAATAGCATGAATATGACCTATAAGTCACCTGTTGTAAGCACCTTGGGCACTCTGAGGGCTCACCTGAATGTTTATCTGCTGGCATGCATTGTGTTAAAGCAGCCAACATTCATTTTAAATAGGCCCACAATGCACAGAACATCATTCCTAAACAATCTTTCACAACACAGTGCACTACAAAGCACTGAACATTCACATCTGTGTATTGCGGTGCACTATAGTGCCCTACAGGTGAAACTCGAATAATTAGAATATCGTGCAAAGTTCATTTATTTCACTAATGCAACTTAAAAGGTGAAACTAATATATGAGAGAGTCTCATTACATGCAAAGCAAGATAGTTCAAGCCGTGATTTGTCATCATTGTGATGATTATGGCTTACAGCTCATGAAAACCCCAAGAACCCCAAATCCACAACCTCAGAAAAGTAGATTATTACCTGCAATCAATAAAACAAGGATTGTACATAGAACAATATCGGACCTCTGAAAAGTACAAGCATGCATATGTACTCAGTACTTGGTTGGGGCCCCTTTTGCAGCACTCACTGCAATTACTTTTGCACGATATTCTAATTATTCGAGTTTCACCTGTATATATGTGCGGTTAGATGCAATAAGGGGCAGCCTCATATCTAAAGTTAGGTCGGCTTAAAAATAGTAAGTTAGCATAAGAAGGTTGTAATGTTGTAATTTCTGTGCGTACTTTTTTGTCTTGTTCTAATGCAACTCTAATTGTTATACTTGTTAAAACATAATCAAGTTAGAATCATCCATATACAAGATTAATAAGTATTTTTCCAAGTGCTCCAAGGTATTTGCAAATTCAAAGACACAGACCTATTCTTACACGAATATCCACTATGCCTGTTGGTAAAGTGTCTGGGTTAGCTGACATTTTAACTGTTAGGCCTGGTTCACACCTAGGCATTTTTGAACAGTTGGAAAAGCGCTTTACAATGCCCAACACAAGAAATCCCATAATTTTCAATGGAACCTGTTCACACGGGAATAGCAAAGCGCCAAACCCCTGAAAAGGGACATAAGCTTCTTTGGGCAGTTAACAGCGCATTTTTGCCCCATAGACGTTAATGGAAACGTCCAAAAACATGCGGCAGAAGCATATTGCACATTTGTGTTCATGTTTTTGCGCGTTTGTACGTGCGTTCGTCCATTGCCCGTAATGTTTTTTAAGCTGCCAGTCAAAACGCGCATCTTCATGTACACACCTACAAATCTGTGTCAAAATGTGCAAAACATGCAAAAAACGATGCTGCCTTGGTGTGAACCTGGCCTAAGAGAAAGTAGCATGTGTATTTGTACTCGCCTGTTATCTGCAGGAGAATAGAGTTTTCTGTTCAGAGATATCAGGATTGTGGGCCAGTGTGTAGTGACAGCACTGGTAGGAGCAGTAAAGCACAACTATTGTATAACACTGTAAAGCAGGAAGCAGAGCCTGCATACATAATGTGCAAACATGCTGCCACAATGTACATAAATACAAATTATATAGAAATATCTAATTTATAAAGCGCTATGTACAGCCAAAATGTTTTAGTTTACTTTTGAATAGAATGGTTAAAAGCCCTTTGTTTTTTTTTTGTTTGTGTTCCGTTGGGGAGATCTCCATTTAATTCTTGCCCTGGAGACACAACAGGAAATGAGAGAAAATCTCTACAAAGCGAGAGAAAATCCTCTATTTTAGCACGTAGACACAAACAAGAACTTAACCCTTGCAGTGTTAGGGTAGACCCATTTCAAGGGTTAATTAAAAGGTTCCCCCATCTCAGGATTTTCCTCACCTCTTGTTCTCATGATAACTGTAAAATTTTGGATTTCCCATCACTCATCGTACATGGTCATTGTAGCAGGGTAATCTCCACAGGAGAAACAGATAGCAATATTACCTTCACAGGGTTCTAATCCCACACTCCATCCGAAACAAGGATAAAAATGGCCACACATACATTTTAACACACATGTATACGATTATTTACAGCAAATTGGTTCGGTCCATTTATCTAAGAGAAAGTTTAAAAGCTATAAATGTCTTTTCATAGAAATAAAAACTCCTTCCAATACAATAGCTACAAGTCAGACAAATGACCTGAGAAGTCACAATGTTTCAGGAACACCGGTGAAGCCCACAAAATGACACTTCCAGAATGTTGTACACTTCAAAAGCCTGAGCCTCAAATCCAGGACAAGGCTCTGCAAATCTCTCTGCCGGGTTTCCAACACGCAGGGAAAGGTCAGGAGACACTTGCTGAGCAAACACAAGCAGCAGCGGGAATGTCACCCTCCCACAGACATTCTTAGAGTCCTACTTACATTTGTAAGATGCGCCAAGATTTCAGCTAGAGGCTGAGCTGCCCAGGAGGCTGGGAACACTGGATCATAGAAGGGTAAACACACAGCTGCCACCGGATCTGTTTCATGGGAGCAGTATATTGCAAGTACTGATAATTGATATCATTTTTATAAAACATAAAAATTAATTTTAGAGATTCATCTATAAAAAAAACATGCATAGCTATCGGGCCAGCAAAACTGCATGAACACTCGTACTGTGCGGATTAATCAGCATCAGGTTTAGGCAATTTTCGCACAATGTCTAAATAGATGACTGTTGAGAAAATGGAGCAAAACTGAACTTTCTTTGGTTCTATGTGAGCGTTGCTGTTGGGCAAATGGTATGAATTCAAATGTTTGTTGTAATGTGAATACTGGCTCATCTGCGAATAGAAAACAAATGTTGATTGAATGTTCTTAGGGTATTTTCTCTTGGGATGGAATATTCTTAGAATATGTTGCTTATATAGAACAGGGAAACCCATACAATAACATGTATAATAGGTAACCAATTCCCAGCAGCATACCCCTCATCTGCCTCAGCATAAGGGTAGGCTTTACCACCTGCTGCACTCATATAGTGTTCTGTACAGAGACAACTGGGAGCCGGTGGGACAGGCTTATCATTATATGACCGCTGTGACAGTCAACCACAGTGGATTCTATAGAGATCCCACAGCACTCCTTACCGATACGCCCCTTGTGGTTGGGTGCTGAAGTGGCTGCGGATGGTGCCGCTGTATCCAAATGAAAATAGTATGTCACCAGCACACCGAGGTCAAATGTTAAAATAAGTCTTTATTGACGTGTCTACATCTTGTCACACACAGGCAACATTTCAGGGCCACTTATGGTCCCTTCATCAGACATAGTATGACCTGATGATCCGTCACGTCATACTAAGCCTGATGAAGATCATCACGTCATACTAAGCCTGATGAAGGGACGCATTTGGATGTTTGACCTTGGTGTGCTGGTGACATACTATTTGTATTTAGTCAACCACAGTGATCAAAGAATCTCCCGCCTCCACTACCCATCGTTCAGGACAGGCTCCCGATAATGTGACCACTGAGACAATCAACCACATCAATTACATAATCAGGAAGTCCACCTCCACTTCCCATCGTCCATTCCATTCCCATCAGAAAACTTTAAAGGGCTGGCGGGAGCTGGCACCAAGAGATTAACATATTCTAATAACATTCGACTTCACAACATAACAACAAACAGGATTGGTCAAATGAATGTTACATTGGCACTACATAAGACAACCTAAATACCAGAAAATAGTATTTCACACATTAAAAAACAGGTATTATTAGGTATTATGTGCGACTTTTGTGCAAATCCTGAAACACGCACACTTTATGTGAGCAAGGCATGGAGAGTCTCAGTGGAAACAACGCAAAAACTCAAGGTTTTTGTAAATCGCTGGGTGCAATACATCATTCGTGCCTGGTGGCCACAAAATTGGATCCCTAATATATAACTCCTCTGGCAGTGCCACCAAAGACGGGTTGCAACAGAGATCCGAGAACATAAATGCAGATGGATTGGACATACCTTACGACAGGGCGCAAATGAAATCTGTATGCAGGCGCTCAATTGGACTCCCCAAGGACAGCCCAGGGGAGGCAGACCCAGAGGCTCCTGGCGGCGAAGCCTATATGATGATATCAATGCTGCTGACGTGAACCTGACCTGGCTGCAGGTCAAATCAAAAGCCGGGAAACGTCAACAGTGGAAGCCGTTCATTTCAGCCCTATGCTCCTCAATGGAGCAGGACATATAATTTTAGTTCCCCATCAATACAGGGGACATACAGTTGGTCCTCATATAATTCTTTAAAGAAAAGAAGTGAAGCACCGACACAATAATAAATGTCCTAAATTTGGCACAGTTGGCACAGATAACAAAGTAAAGCCAACATGTTTTAGCGGCTACCAAAGTCCCCCTTCATCTGGGCTTAGAAACGGTAGTTCTATAGATTGAACTGCTTTGAGGACTATTAATGTTGGGAAATTTCTATTACTCATTTAAGCCAGCGGTTAGTAAGCAGGACATCTCCTGGCCCATGTAAAAAACTCCTTCTTGGGTGCAACATAAAGGGGAACCCTAACAATTTCCTACAACTTTGTGTATAAATGGCTGGTCTTTGCTTCCAATCATATTTTGTGTATATTTGTATTCAGTAACTGGTGACCGCACAGTTATAAACAATTCATATTTTGTGAATGAAGCATTTATAGTATTTTTCTTTGGTGTCAATGCAACGCCTTTACACAAGGGCCTCTTCCTGTTCTGGCCATGTAAGGGAATCTTTATCCTCACAGTTAGCACATAATATCTGTGTGCACTACAAGCCGGTGCTTCCTTTCCATTAGGACTTGATATACTGTGCTGACAAGTGATTTGGCCTCCATTTAGTATAGGCAACAGGTTCTCTTTGGCACAGTAACTGCAGTAACACACAAGAGAGCCAAGAAAAATACTTAAATGGGTAATAAACAAAAATATCACAAAAAATATTTGCCATGTGCAGCCGACTCCGAACTATCTCTAATTATATCTCACTTTTACACTCTTTTGCCCAACCCCAGTATTGACTTACCATGTAACCCTAACCCTAAATCTAGATTGACCTACAATAGCATTGCAGTTAGTGTTACATACTTGAGAAGGTCTATAGATGGTGAGAATGTAGAGACTAGCAGTCAGACAGTTCCATTCCTTGTATACTGAGCTTATGATCAGGATGATGAGTTGAGAACATCCCCAATACAAGACACCAGAATTTCACAGCTACATCAAGAATTAATAGACACTAAGGGGGTTATTCACTATGGAGTCCAAGGATACAGCCGTAGCTTCAGCTGATCCATTGGCCACCTATGCCCTTCGGTTCAGTCGAATAGCCCGTACAGCAGCCGAGCCGAAGGCATATGCTTCGGCTCGACTGAGCCAAAGTGAGAGCCGAAGTGGGGAGAGCGGCCTGCCGAAGGGCCGGCCGCTCTCCCCGCAAATGACAGCTGGGAGAAGCCAGCCGTGATCCTCAATTTTGGGTCACAGTCCCTTTACCAAAGTCTCTGAGGAAGGGCCTGTGCCCCAAAATGCATTAAATGAAGGTACTTTATCTTGAGGCTGCCAACCTTTCACCTTTTTAGAGTATCACATGTAGAAAAGTTGGTGTTATAGCAATCCAATTTCCAATAGATCCTTTTTAACTGCATCCTGTTCCTCTTCCTGCTGGCTTCACCACAGGGACGGTTTTACCTATCTGTGAAAGACTTGGTGTTAAGTACATAAGCCTGCTGACATGCTTGAGATCAAGTCTTTATATTATTATAAGTGAAATCAATTTATTTTTAAACTGATAAAAAATGATTATCTGTGCATTTTCATTTCACCACTTTTAGTATTACCATATTGCCTACATATATGTTTTGCGCTAGCAACAAAGAGTAGTCTATTTATTACAGGTGTTTATATAGCGCCAACAATTTACACAGTGCACATTCACATCAGTCCCTGCCCTCAAGATGCTTACAATCTAAGGGGGTTTTCTAAAGAGCCGAAGGATCCAGCCGTAGCTTCGGCTGATCCTTCGACTCGCTTCGGGCGCCTCTGCCCTTCGGTTCAGCCGAAGCGAAGGGCTGCTGTACGGGCTATTCGCAATAGCCCGTACAGCAGCCGAGCCGAACCAATATGCTTTGGCTCGACTGAGCCAAAGTGACAGCCAAAGCGGAGAGAACGGCCGGCCTTTATCCACGCAAATGACAGCTGAGCAGAGCTAGCCGTGATCTCACGGCTGGCTCCGCCCAGTTGTAATGACAGAACATCATCCCCAAACGACCTGGGGACGCTGATCTGTCATTAAACAATAACAACTGGGCGGAGCTGGCTGTGACATCACTGGCCGTGACATTTATTCGCCGGGACCTGCTAGAAGACTCTGGCAGGTGCCGGACAATAGGAAACAGTTGGCCAGAGCTAGCTGTCACCGCTAGCTCCACCCAATTGTTTTTCTTTTGCCAGCATCAGTCAGATACCTCATTATGTGCCTGGAGTCTGCCGCATGCGGTCTAGTCGGCGTGCAGCGTTTTCTTTAAAATATTTGTATACATTTTTTAATTTTCCTCTTTTTTGACTTTTTTTATATTTTTCAACTTTTTTTTTTTTCCCATTCTTCTCTATTCTGCTCGGTACACCGGCATTCGGCTATTCGCTCACTGCCGTTCGGCCCTATGAGAATAAGGGCGAACGGCAGCAAGTGAGCTGCCGGAACTTCGGCTCAGTCGACTTAGATGTTGGATCGGCTGAGTCAAAGTCTTTCTGCACTTTGGCTCATTTTAGCCGATGTCCGGCTGAAATCAGCAGTACAAGCCAGAAGTGAATAGCCGAACAGCGTTCGGCTCACTTCACTTTGGCTGGGTTATTCCCTTCGGCTGTGAATAACCATTTAAGTTCCTTATCTCACATACAGGGCTGATTTAGACAGGAACCAATTAACCTTCCAGCATGTCTTTGGAGTGTGGGAGGAAACCGGAGTACCCAGAGGAAACCCAAGCAAGCACAGGGAGAACATGCAAACTCCTTACAGATTTGAACTAGGGACCCTGAGTGCTGCAAGGCAGAAGTGCTAACCACTATGGCAATGTGCCAACCACTAAGCTCACTAGCATTCCCGTTAGCACTATGTATGTAAAGATTTTGTTAAATACTAAACAGGATCATGGAGTTTTAATGATCATGTACTACCAAATACTAGTAAAATGTAACAGATCCTCTTTATAAGACACCATAGGCAGGCTTATTTCACCTGCCTCATGCTCCCTCCCAGAGCTCTGAGTAATACCCAGTACCTCCAGCTAAGGGGGAGCATGTGACACTTGTTCTGCCTCCCCATAATACAGCACTAGGTGGGTTATGGAGGACGTTCTTGAGCTCTGCATTGGTTTTGATTTTCAGAGAGTTAAAAACTTCCACAGGACATTTTGAGGTGCCCTAATAAAATATGGGAGCAACAGAGGAGAACTGGAAAGGTATTTACTCTCGTCCTACAGTACCTCCTATAAAGCAAAAATCTGACTTTGTCTAATAGGAGCTAAGTACAGGTTTGCTTGCAGTTAATTCCTAAACACCTTCTAAATGTGTCAGTGTGGAGTAATTGGCAGGAGTGTGACAGGGTGCGGATACATTATCCCTGTGTCCCCAGCTCTAAATTCTAAACAGCTGCACAGTGGACAATAGAGGAATTGTGTCAGGACCTCCAGGCTTTGTCACATGGAGGAAAAACCTGCAGGAAGGGAAGACTTTACAGCAGGCGCATGTGTCCCTGAGACTTCTAAGAACGGGAATAACCAAATGGCCCAATCCCAAAAATGCTTCAAGCAGCGGGCAGCTGGGCCTATAAAACTATGTGATATTCCAATGATGCTAATGTGCCTTAGCTATTAATTATCCCTTAAGAGGGCATAGTCATTAGTAATAATTGCTTTCACACATTCCATTGATTTCAGCCTGGAAAATCAGAACACATCAAAGTACCAGCCAGCAGTGAGCAAAAATGTGAGTAATCTCAAAGGAGATGATAATAATCACATAACTTTTTAGTAAAATATATATTAGGACACTAATTGACAGCGCTTGAAGCCTGTTAGGCCTTGTTCACACCAAATGCAGAGCAGATCCGCTCAGGTTTCTGCACACGCAGTGCAGTGGGTTGTGCCGCGTTTTTGCCGTGTTCCGGGCTGTTTTTGTTATATTAAAAAAAAAATATTTTTTTTTTTGTTTAAAATGGGCTTTCAGTGCGTTCCAGGCGTTTTTGATGCGTTTGCATGCGTTCCAGAGCAGGTAAAATAGGGCCTGCTGCAGTTTATTTACCTGCTCTAAGACTAGACTAGTGAAAAATTCAAACGTTAGGGAGCAGCTGTCATTGTTTAAGGAGCACACGGAGCTCCCGGGATTTGTACATCTCTGTTTTAATGTGTGATTTTGTTTTTATAAATAAAGTGATGCATCGTTACAAGTTTTGCGAGTACAAGTACTGATGCTTGCCCAAGTACTCACAGATACAAGTACTGATACATTTTTGTTTATTGTCATGTGACAGTTTGTCTAAAACAATGTCGACTAATGATTTCCAGACAGTGGTAGAAACGCCAAAGCCCGGTCCCAGCTGCAACCGTGGTAGTTCTGCAAAAAACTGAGATTAGCAGTCTGCTGCCTCTGACTGCTAATGTCATCAGATGTGGAGTGATGTTTGGTGATGAAAGAACTCCTGTGTTGCTTACTGTTCTCCTTGCTGGAGAGAAAGCTGTACAAGAGGACCTGCAGTGCAAGGATCTCCCTGCTTCATTCACTATGTGGATTTTTGCTTCCTATGCCTCACCTGTTGATTCTTGAATATTTCCCCACCTGTCATCATTGGGCAGTACTGACATGAAGAAGCAACACTTTGCTCCTTTACCAAGATGGCCACCTCCACCCAGAGACACAGTGCAGATTAAGGCAATGTATGTCAAGGTCAGCTGCAGTGGGAGCATATGCAATACTGATAACTAGCACTTCAACCTCTGCTTGCCTTTTCTGTGCACAGCTTTCACAGTACAGGTTCTCTTTATTAACTCAAAGCATGTGCTCACCAAAAATACAGGTGTTAGTGAAATCTATTTCTATAGTAAAAGCTGATTGATTACTGCAGGATATATAGACATTGTGTATGAGTAGCTGGCAGACTGGTAGGAGCTATTTATTTTCCCATGCTTTTGCTGCAGGCCTGGGGACTAGATAAAAGGCTGTCAGGAGACTAAAGCTCCTTGAACACTGAGGCTTTTGATTGTTAAGCAGTAGTCTGCGGTGTATAAAAAGCCCAGCCTGATAGATAACGCATCTGTAGCTAGCTTGGTGCCAAAGCATGGATTTGCTAAACCGCAGTCATATTACCCATCCCTTACACTGTACGCCACAGGCGTGGTGACTTAGCAGCCACGCTATCCACTTCAGGCCCATAATCTTTTTACGGTCTCTTAAAAATCACATTGCACAGGGCTGCTCTCCGGCAGCTTCAGCTGCTTTGTGATGTTATTAGGCATTATCAGGTCATTCCAATTAGTTAATATGGTGATAAATGGGTTTCTCGTGATCTCTGCTGACATATTTACAAGGCAAACTGTCATTACGCTGAAAGAGAACACGGCTCGGGAGAAATGGAGAGGAGGCGTGCAGGACCGTCCGTGAACATCCGGTAAAGCTGCATGCACATGCCAGTGCTTTAATCATTGAAAAGTGCATGCCCTGTGTATGAGCATATCCTCTGTCCACATCCATGACGGGGCTGGGAATACCATGCAGAAAGGAAATGTTACATCTGCAGACCTGTGCACATGCTTCTCTCTGATCCGCGCTGATAATATATAACTAATGAACTTCCTGCTTGTAAAGAAGTTTGGCACCTTCTCACACTGCTGAGACATATGCTGTTCCCACCTGGAGATTATCTAGCTATGCACTGCATTACCGCCAGCCTATGTTCCTGTTAAATGTGTTCTTGTTAATGACCAGTTTGTGGATTTAAGGCATCAAAGCAGCTCACAAGCCAGAATCTGTGTGTCTTCAAACATAAAAAAAAGTTTGCTGGCGCCTCTCATAAAGTGTTCTCTTTCAAGTACCCTGTTTCCCCTAAAATAAGACCTACCCTGAAAGTAAGACCTAGCACTCTTTTTCAAGAGTCCTGTAATATAAGACCTACCCCGAAAATAAGACCTAGTTTGGTGGTAGCATGTGAAGGGGAACTTGAAGAGCAGGAGAGATGGTATCAGCCTGCAGGGACATACTGTATTAAGGGGATGACAGGGGACTCCCCCCAGACAGCGCAGTGACAGGGAGCACTCCAGTACCATACTTCACCAACTGCTGCCCCCCTGAAGGCGCTGCTTAATGTAATGGTACTGTACTGTGTACCGGTAAATGGTATCGTACTTTACCGCACTGTCCACTGTCTGATTTCCCCATTGCTGCACTGCTGGTACCATTGCCCCTGATGGCAAAGGAAGCCGGCGCTGTAGAAAGCAAGGCTACGGCGGCGGCGGATCGAGCAGAGCCACATTAGCCGATACTTCCTCTCTATAGCGCCAGTTACTGTGACAGGCGGAGTGATACCAGATAACTTTGGATTATTGCACATTCAAAAAAAAAAAAAAAAAAAAACATCCCCTGAAAATATGACCTAGTGTGTTTTTTTGGGGCAAAAAAAATATAAGACAGTGTCTTATTTTCGGGGAAACACGGTATGTGTCCTGGGTTGCTCTTACTTCTGAAGGTTCCAACTTTCATTCTTGTTTATATGAACATTCAAATATACAAAATGAACACATTTTGAAGTACACAATTCAAAGGCCAAAGCAGATAGAAACCCTACATCTAGATTGCTTTGTGCACTGTGTATCATAATTGCCATCAGAGCTACTGATCTCCTTTAGCCACTTCCTTTCTACATTTGCTTACTGCAGCATCTGCTGCACATTACTGTTCCGGACTGGCTTCCTGATTGTGACAACGGAGGACCATGCCTGTGCACTCTGCATCAGCATGCCCACTCGCGGTCACTTTCAGGCGTTCATCTGACAATGCAGAAAACGAATTAGGAGATAGTTGACACACTAGAACAGGAAGTGCGTGAACAAGGACCTTCAAGGCAGGATCACTAGATTTTTTTTAATGAAACCTGAAAATTTAAGAAAACTAAAAACTACGTCTGGAATCACAATAACATGTTAAAGCTTAGATGAAATGTTTAATGATTGGGTTTAAATCTACTTTTTTTTTTTAATTCACATAATTAATATTATATTGATAAAAATGGAGAGTGACAGTACAGTTACAATACAACTTCAATACAGAAGGGTAAGGAGGGCCCTACTCGTAAGAGTTTGCAATCTAGTAAATAAAAGATAAATATGCTAGAAACTACTTTTTTTATTAAAGTGACATTTTTTTTAAAGTTTTTTAAGTGTGACCATCTTAAAGTGGCACTGAACTCAGGAGTCAAATCTTAGAAAAATTGTTTTTCGGGGAAACACGGTATTGACTCTGCAGACAGTTGGCGACTTGACAATGGCCACAAATATTCTACCACTGTACAATATGTAGGAGGACAGGGTGTAAGTAGCTTGGTTAGGCTGCATTGTAATAGGGAGAGATGGGGCAGGTTTTATCTGGAAATAAACATTAGGGTGCATTATCTGAGAGACAATAGCCACAAATATTGGATAGTATGTAAGCAGCTTGGTAATGCCGTAGTGTAAGAGGGAGAAAAGAAACATGTTTTATCTTGAAGTAAAGAAGGATGTTCAGATACCAGTGCCGATACTTGGCATTTTAATGAGAACTACCAGCATTGCAGAGGTTGCAGCTGTGACCTGGCTCTGGCGTTCCACCACTGTTCTGAAATCATTAGTCTATATTGTTTTAGAAAAATTGTCACATGACATTTAAAAAAAACGTATCAGTAATTGGTATATATTTTGACTCGGACTGTTGTATTAGCGATTTATCCCTTGCTGAGACCTCTATGCCCGGCCTGTATAAGCAGATATAATCACTGCGGACAATCCTTATCAGATAGCTGAACTCACCAAATATCTTTTCTTCCACAAATTGCTTTACTGCTTGCAGAGGACAACAGGATACAGCAGATGAATGAACAGACGGTATTTAAAGTTCAGAGGTGGTAATGCTCTCCAAGCGTGCAATGCAGGTTAATATGTGAGCATGCTACTGTCAGATATTTTGATGCCATAAAAAGACTACTCATGAAGAAGGGAGAAATTCATCATAGATCGGAGGGAACACAGAAAACATGGTGCAATAACCCAAAACGACCACAAGATGTCACTATAACAACCAGGTATAGAATACCAAAGATAAGGACTTAGGAAAAAATTAACTATGTGATTCTCATTTCACATTTGTATGAATATTAACCATCAGACAAAAAGTTTTCTTTAACTCTTGGCGCTAATGGCTGCCAGCTAAACGATCCACTTGCTGTTGCATACTCAAAGTTATCAACAGTTTATCACAGTTTTTCACACAGACTTGAGGGGCTGTTCATCCAAGGCTCTGAGGCTTCCACCATGAACATAGAAAACAAAAGGGAACAGAGCGCCACCTCCATGTGTAAAATCGCTTATTAGGATAAATAAAACAAGGGATAAATGTACTCACAAGCAAACGCTTTAACAACAAACGAGAGGCCACACTGTCTGTTAACCCAACATGGTATCAACCCGACTATGTAACACGGTAGCCTCCGGTCACATCACCATAGATATATCTGATGAAGGGGGCTTGCCCCTGAAACGCGTCAATCTTGGCTGTGTGCGGCCGGTGGATGGTGATGTGACCGGAGGCTACCGTGTTACATAGTCGGGGTGATACCATGTTGGGTTAACAGACAGTGTGGCCTCTCGTTTGTTGTTAAAGCCTGATGAAAATGTTTGCTTGTGAGTACATTTATCCCTTGTTTTATTTATCCTAATCAACGATTTTACACACGGAGGTGGCGCTCTGTTCCCTTTTGTTTTGAATATAAACCATGACTATGAATTGTGATATCTTACAACTGTGTAATGGCACAGTAGCACAGTATCTGTGAGTACTTGGCCAAGTATCAGTACTTGTACTTGGTCTGGAAAAAATG
>NW_017306853.1:362186-389684 GCF_000935625.1 Nanorana parkeri | reverse complement strand
TATATATATATATATATATATATATATATATAGTATATCCTCAAGATTTGTAAATATCAGTGCAATAAAGATTAAGCAGCAAAACTGCCACATCTATCTTTTATATAACAGGTTCAATTTCCAGCAATGTATTCTATACATTTTTGTTGTCTTAGTGCTGTCTGTAGCTAGTGTGTTTGCAATATTTTATATATGAATAGGATTAACGGAGTTATGGGGAGACCCAGCAGAGAATTTGGCTGCTCTATAAATAGGCAACTGAGCTGTGACTTCACCAATATATTTAGCGTCTGATCAGACTTCCTAAAGTCACGCTGAGACTCTGCCACTTTTTACACAAATGGCTCTTTGGAACATTATAAAAAGAAACATCACCACCTCCTGCTATTAATACCAACAGCAAACAGCAACTAATCTGCGGCAGACTGATTTCCTCCCCACAGAAGTGTTACAGCCATTGTAGATAAAAGTAATATAAACTGCAGTTCCCCACTAATCACATACAGAGGATATAAAACACCCATAATCAACCAACTACAAATAAAACTGATTTCTGTATGCAGAAAAAGATATAAAACCAGACACATACAGTACATACAAACCCTTGCCACTGGTTACAATTTTTGGTTCTAGCACTGATCTTCCAGCACCAGTACTGAACCTGTGTTTGACCACTCTGCTTCTGAATGTTGCTTATATGAAGAAACAGCCATCCCCAAGGTTTTGGAGATAGCAAAGAAAGACAACTTTTAGCACCAAAATGTTAAAGGAAATAAAATATCAGTTTTGGGCCAATTTTAAGTTGGCTTTAACGCTGAAGTTTTGTATCTATTTTTTTCACTATATGAATATTTGTTTCATAAGTAAACATTTAATACATGACAAAGGGTTCTCAGAGCACTATGAGTTATCTGAAGACAGCAGGGCAGAAGCAGCCTTGCTTCAGCTTTGTGGAACTAAAAGCTGAGATGGAAGCATGCAAAAAGAAATAAGTCACTGTGGTCACCGCGATGCCTAAAGCAGCACAGTGGTTTAGTGGTTAGTACTCCTGCCTGGCAGCACTGGGGGGAAGGTAAATTGGACCTGTATGTGAGGTAGGGACCTTAACCTCCTTGGCGGTAATCCCGAGTGTGGCTAGGGGTTAATTTTCAGTACCATAAGCGGTAACCCCCCCGAGCCACACTCGGGATTACAGCGTAGCGTTACTTACCTTGTCCCTCGAGCCGTGCTGTGTCCTCTTCCGGGTTCCGTCCCTTGCGAGCGTCCGGCGCTGCAAGGGAGCTGAACCGGCGGGAATTTCAAAAGTAATAATAACGGGGGGAAAAGCGAGAAAAAAAAACCCCGTAAAAAAATAGAATAAAAGGAAAAACAAATGTAAATAATCAGACCGCCAAGGAGGTTAAGGGCATGGGGCCAATAAATGTGCAGTATGTAAAGCGCCATGTACATTATACACTATATAAAAGCTAAACCTGCTGGCTGACTAGAACACTACACAATATCCATCTGCAATATTTCATATTTACCTGACAAATATTGTATTAACTGTATTAACATTTAATTAACTGCTTTGGGCAACGTCACTTCTTTTCCATTATATTAGTGTTTGTATAATAATAATAGTGTAATAATTCGCAGGGTGAACTCTAAAGCTATCCAGAAATATAACACAGTGCTCCCCAGGCAAACAATCCAACATACAATCTTTTGTATAAAAATGCGTCCATAGACAGTAACCATTTTCTTTAACAAAAAAAATACAAAATAAAAATACAATAGCACCAGAAAATAACAAAAATACATTTTCACTAATAATAAATGCATGCATGCACCTCCTCATGTATCACTGGCCCCTCCCTTTTAGATTGTAAGCCCTCAGAGGCAGGGCCCTCCTTACCAATTTGTCTTGAATTGTATTGTGATTGTAATGTCTTCCTTATATTGTAAAGCGCTGCGCAAACTGTTGGCGCTATATACCGTATTTTGCGGCCTATAAGACGCTCCGGACGATAGGACGCATGGCTTCTGTGACAGAAATTCTGTCACAGAAGCTGCAGTTAGTGACTGCTGAGACAGGTGGCGCTGTCTCAGTAATCACACAGAGCAGACGAAGAACGTCGTTCTTCGTCTGCTCAATGGGCTCTATGGTGAGCTCCTATGGGGGATCGTGACGGGTCACAGTCCCGCAGAGGAACGGGGGACCCAGAAAACCTTGGCGGGGGGCGGACACTATCGCCGATGCCGCCGCCGCTCGATTTAATACAAGGGATCTACTTAGATCGCTTGTATTAAACGAACAGCGGCTCCCACTGTACATTCAGCTCTGCTTGTCAGGAGCAGGGCTGAATGTACAAAAAGAAACTACTCGCCCGGCGCCCGAAACTGCATGTCCCGGGTGTCGGGCGATAGGTATTCGCTCCATAAGACGCAGGCACATTTTCCCCCTCCTTTTGGGGGAAAAAAAGTGCGTCTTATGGAGCGAAAAATACGGTAAATCCTGTATAATAATAATGTGCTTATTGTGCATAAATTAATATCTTCATATTAACAGAATGGTACCCCATCCACACCAAGAATCCCCTGCTGTGCTATTGTATTCTGATAGTGGCAGGTGTACCACTGTCAGAATGCCCAGAGACTGCATCTAATTGGCGGAAATCACTGTTGGCCAAGAATTATCGAACTCGCTAAAAAAAACTTGACTTTTGTAGAATGGAGGGGTACTGACGGGGGCCACACACTGCTCGATTTTGATCAGACGGATATGGTCAAATTTCAAGTGCTGTATGGCCAGCTGCAAAGGAGGATGCAGGAAATACTAAATGTCTAAGCTTTAAAAATTAGAGCAGCCCCTTTCTACAAGGACACCTGACAAATTCTCCCTATTGGTCATAAGCTACGTAGTACATCCTATCGCAGACTGGGTGATGTGATGGTTAACTACGGTGTAAAGATGCTATAATTATCTTCACATATTGTTGTTTTATGCCTTATCTGCTCTCTGTGTCTGAGAGCTATGCATCAGATTTCCTATTGTTAGAATAATGTCTAATGTCTATTTGTTCCTTTTTATGTTTATTTAAAATGAACAAAATTATTTGAAATGAAAAATCAATCAGAGTAGCCCAAAACACCCTGAAGACTTGTGAAGACTACAGTTACCAATGTCTTGTAATTTAGGCATATTCTCATTTTAGAATTTTTATTAATTGTACTAAGAGATACAAACTATATAGTATATAGTGATGTGAAATATTAAGTACACCACATGCATCTTCAGTCAAACATTCCCTATAGATCAGGGCTGGACAAATCCCAGCAATGTGCCTTAAAAACTACAGCTGTTTTATAGCTTTTGAGGGTTTCTCTAGTTGTTTTCAATAGAGTTGGCTCCGAAAAGAAATTCTGCTGGTTCCTGGATTGGACAGATTGGCTTCTCAATTTCATATTAGTTTTTCCACCCCCGCTGTAGATTAACGATGTTATACTTGAACAAATGACACATAAAATTGATTGGAGTATTCATTCTCATAATCCAAATTAAGAAAAAATCAGATGAGTCACATGGAAAAAAAAAGTATGTACATCTCTTCATTTACTATCACCTAAATTATTCAAGTTATAATCAGATGTTCAATGATTAGAACCGCCTTAAGGAGTATGCATATGGAGCCTGTCATATACACCTATATGCCAGCTATCTAGGCTCTAGTGTTCTCTTTGGTATTGACGTGTGCAGTGTCATCATGCCAGGATCAAAAAAGCTCTATCCAGTCTAGCTGATTACATAGTCTGTACTCATTTGGCTTTCTCTAAGTTTTCTGTTATTGATTGCATCTGCCTGCTGCTGGGTTTGACCTTGGCACAACCAATAATGGGGCATTATGGATATCTATGTCTCAACTGGCCAAACACTAGGAGCTTCATGGCCAGTGCTGCATGCCAGGGGAGGACATAATAATTCAGGGCTGACCATGTGAGTCTTTTTCTCCCCTAAGCCTCCTGCCTGCGGGAGGGTGCGTGAAATGTGTGTTGTCTGACAAGGCCTGAAGCCTGCAAGTGGTCCGGCGTGGACCCAGTCGGGCTTCTGAAATTATTCCTGGGATGGAGGGCCAGGCACGAACTTCGACTGCTGGAGATGCTGGAGAAGCCAGGATGGGCTTGGACCTCAAAGAGAAGTCTGGTGTCCCACCCAAGGGAGATCTCAAATATGTCTGCTAACCAGCTACTATGGTTCACTGATGCAGCGTCACCGCATTTCCGGATTAAAGGCCCTTTACAGTGTGAAGCTGGAAAGTAGTCTGTGAGTCTGCAGTTCTGTGTCGTCCGGGATGTCTACAGCTCCCACCATCTCTCCCTATTTCTAGGTATATGTAGTTAAAATAAATTCTTCATTTTAAAAACATCTTTTTCTGCTAGACCCCAGTCTAACCCATTCACATGCCAATTATCAGGAACAAAGCAGCAAACTCATTTAGAGGCCCATTTAAAAAAAGAAAAATAGTTCCTCCCTGCATATACTAATCCTGAACAATTTAAATGGTGGAGCAACAATGGGTTTAAAATACTGAATGACTTCTTTAGCAATTCTAATGTCCCCACCTGGTCATACCTTAAAGAACATAAACAGATCCCTGATGCAGAACTATTCCGTTACTTCCTCATTTAATAAAACTTTTGTTACAAAAAAAAAGAAAATAGTGAAATTGAGACTTTTATATGTTTCTATTTCAGCCATTTCATCCCAGTTATAAATAAAATTACACACAGGGTCAGGTGAATGTTTCAGCTGCTTTAGCCATCAAAATGTAGCTTTTGCTGACAGGTGTTTTAATGTGTTACTGTAATGTGCGGCATTTCTGCATTGTGGTGCACTGCTATTATTTCTTAACCCTTTCGCTGCCAGGCCCTGCACTCCACTTTTAACCCCAGCTGCCCAGACCATATTTGAAATTTTTCCCTTTTTTTATTTTTTATTTTCAACTGCAGCTTTCAGAGTTTGTAAAGAACCTCCAAACTAGGGATGTCCAGAAACCAGTGCCGATATTTGGCATTTTTACGAGAACTACCGGGGTTGCAGAGTTTGCAGCTGGGACCTGGCTCTGGCGCTCCACCACTGTCCTGAAATCTTTAGTCTGTATTGTTTTAGAAAAACTGTCACATGACACTAAACAAAAATGTATCAGTACTTGTATCTGTTCTGTGAGTACTTGGACAGGTATCAGTACTTGTACTTGAAAAAATAATATTGGTGCATCATATACATAAATAAAATCATACACTATAACAGGGATGCACAAATCCCAGGAGTTCCGTGGGCTCCTTACAAATGACAGCCGCCTCCTAACTTTTGAATTTTTCTCTAGTGTAGTGTTGGAGCTGGAAAAGTATGTGTACTTGTACCGAGCACAGTACTTGGTATCTGAACATCCTTACTACAAACCATACATTTTCTGAAAGCACAGGACCAGTAGAATAAAAAGATGGTGCTACTAATTTTATAGTTGCAACAGTTGCACAAATGTTTATGAAATCAATATTTTTGATTAAAAATATACACTAAAATAATTATCAGCACACACACAAAAAACATAATTTACAAGATTCCTATAAAGCTATACATTTTATACCACAATTTGCCGTCCTAAATTTAAAAGATAAAACTGAATTGAGTTAATAAATAACAAATATTTGTACATTTTAAAGTGTGCCTTTTAGTGAAACGGTAAAAAAAAAACAAAGAAAGGCAGAACTGTAAATAAGCAACTTATGCTAAAAATCTGGAGGTCGGCTTCACGCCTGGTGTGTTGTGGTAACGCCTGATCTGCAGTGCCAGGTTGGCACTGCAGATCACTGTTGTGCGCTGTGTTGGTGTGTGTTGCAATAAAATGATGCAGGCATACATCTAATCGCAATGTAGCGTATTACAATGCACAACAATGTGTTGCAATGCTTTGTGCTGCCACACACAGCTGAATTAATGTTATTTTAAAGATTAAAATGAAAGAAGTAATCAAGCACCGTGATGTGTTCTAACAAATCACTGCAGCGCAGAGTGGAATACCTAAACCATATCATGGTGCACACTGTTGCACGTGTGTGTGTCTGTGTTGGGGGTGGGGGGAGAGGCTTTTTTTATTTGTTTAACTATTTTTTATGTTATATATTTTTTACATTACTATTGGGAGTTTTGGGGGATCTGTTTAGACCCCGGATATTTTCCTTTCAAGATAGTAAAAGAGATTGAGGACACTGATTCCTCTATCTCCTTTCCTGCAGCCACAGCACTATTTACTCTCTACCTAGTTATGATTGGACAGGATATAATTTATGCAGAGCACCTCCTGTCTATTCATAAACTGAGCAGATAGTGTTTGCTATTTTCTTGGAATAAATGAACAAGAAGTGATGTGTAACGCTTCCTGTTCATTCAGTACTAATCACTCCGGTGTTTGTTCAGTACAAGGAAGGATCAGCAAATATTTCACATATTTACCAATTGCATGCTCCAGTCTTTGTCCCATCTGAGACGCACTGTCTCTGCCGATACAGGCAGTGGAGAACAGCAGGGATTGGAGAGGACACAGACCAGAGCATGCAGCTGCCAACCAATGGGGAGGAAAGAGATACAGTGGTGGGGGAGCTGATTTAGAATGGATAGCTGTCACAAGCTGGCTATGTGATAGTATTGAGGTAATGTCAGATTTTCTTGATGAAAACATTGGGAGTCTATTAGACCCCTGGTGTGTCCTCTGCCTCCAGCCCAGAAAGATCAGGGACACAAATGATCTGATCTGCATGTGACTGGGCACTGCTGCTGGGATTGTAAAGACTCAAACATGGATGTGCTCGAAGCTGAGCCTTTCCAGGTTCATCGGCTCTACCAACTGTCCTCGTTTTGTTTTCTGTAGTCCTGGCCACACAAGGAGTCAGGAGAGTCTCAAACTGTCACTTTATTTGTTTGTTTTACTACTTTTACACTGATTTTGACACTTTCTTAACATTTTCACAGTTTTTTACACTACTATTTATGTTGGTGCATTATTCATAACTAAAATAAGACTTGCGAAACTATGCAAAAAGCCTTTACATTGTTCGACATAGGTCTCCCAGAGTATGGAAGCCAAGAGAGTCACCACCAAGTTCCCTTGCCTCGTGCCTGTGCCCTGAACGCTCACCCAGTGTCTAGTGTCAAGCCTGGCACGTCTGCCTTAGGCTCAATCATTTGACTTGCTCAGCTGGGAGTGATGAGTTTCACTTAAGTTACCACTGCGAGGAATGAAGTGCAAATCCCCTTGAAAGAAAGAACTGCAAGGAGTGGGGGATTAAATGTATTCCATACGGCGTCCATCATATAAACTTGATCCAAATGGAAGACTTAGCTACAGAGTGGTACTTTTCACATCTCATAAAAAACAAAGACGTCAGTATTAAAATTAGTTACTTGTTTTAATGGGTTAATATTTTACCATCTTGGATAATGTTATGGAAACACTGTATAAATGCATTCCTCTTATAACATACACCATAAGAATAGCATTAAATACAGTCTTGTACACAGCCAGACTCATTCATTACACAGAAATCAACACGGAGTAGATGTACTAAAGTAGATACGGAATTTTGAAGCCAGTCTGTCCAATCTGGGAGCCAAAATGATTTTTTAGGAGCCACTTCCATTGACAACAACTAGGAAAAGCCTTAAATGTTGGGTGCCAGCCCAGAGCCTGTGATTAACCAGCATTCATAAACACGGTATTTCCCATGCAGATAATGACAGGCACACTACAGCACATCTGAAGCAGTTTATTATTTTCCAATAAGTTTCCAGATTCTGCAAAATAAATAGGTGCCTCTAAAAACACACACCACCTCCCTGTACTGAGACTCTTAGTTCCCTAAAAGCAATATAGCCAAAGTTTTTCTTTACTTGACCTAGGCTGGCAAAAGAGGGCTCGAATTGTAGCCAATTCTTGCTGAATCAGCCAAAATTTGAGCTGTGGAGGGCCCTGTGAGCACCACCTGGCTTGACAAAAGCTTATTTAAAATTGACTGAGCCAGGTGGAAATATTTTGGGCAAACAATGACCACATCTTAGTAGATGCAGTCGCTGTTTGGCACTGCCAATGTCTATAGGAAGCCATGGGTACCACAGCTGCTAAATACAGTAGTAGGTAGGGAAGATTCTTCCATTCACTCTGTTACAGCTATTATAGAAATTACATATACTTTAAGCTGAAATGAAGAGTACAGCGATTGGCTGGTGGTCATAATGTCACTAATTCTCATAGGGCTATGTGCAATAGGCATCAGTCCCAGAGACACCAGGGCTAAGTGGGGCGGTCATTTAGAGCCACTGCTCTGTACTAACCACCATTCTACTTGGGGCCATCATAGAGAACATTCTTATTCCATTCCCACACCATCTTTGGGCAAGATCTAACAGATATGATGGATGGACCAAAGGACCACACGGTTGTTTGCAGATTTATTTACATTGAGGGCCCATTCACACCAACAAGCCGTGCTAAACACACAGCTGCAGCTCTGCATTGACATGCAAAGTGCAGATGTGCCAATCCCAGCACATTGCACTGTTTACTTTTTTGACATGTCACGAGTGACACTTTAGTAGGTTATTTCAACACAGCATGGTGTGATGTGGTTGTACTGCATTGCACTGCACTGTGCTGAAGTACAGCATACAGCAAACCGTACTTTTTTCAGTGCACACCACTACAACTCGCTGGTGTGAACTGTGCCCTTTTATAACAAAGCAAACTGCCTTATCCATTCTTGGGGCTGCACTGGAAAAAGCAGCCAGCGTAGCCCCAAAGCTTCTGATGCAAATAGGCCCTATCAACCATACAGACAGGCCCACCCATTGTAACTTGGCGGTGTGAGATCCAGTCAGTCGGTCCATTTCAGGTTTGGTTACATATGTGTATGGCCCAACCAGACTGATTAACACCTGCCCTTCCTAGTTGATCATGCTGGGGACAACAAAAGTGGTCAACTCTTATGTGAAACTGTAACCATCAAATGACCAAATGTTCCAGCCATCTTGGTGGTTACCTAAACAGAATTCGTGTGATTGTCCAAAATACTTGACAACGATCATTGGATTGAGGTCTACAACAGCCAACAGTAACTGAAATCAGGCTATATATGGGAATTTTTATTATAGTGCAATGATACGCACACAGTACTCATGTTTCAAATCTCCTGTGCCAGAAAAGCTGTCATCGCCCCTCTTCATGGGCGGTCCGGGGAGGGGGGCAGAGTTAATGGGTGCTCGGGGAACACACTGACAGAAACCGTTAGATATTGTTAGCACCACAAACATGACTGTGAAGCAAAAAATTAGCTGACAGCTTGCTATTATTGAACCACTTGGCTGGAAGGAGATTGGTGGGAATGAGGACTGTGCACCTGGGGTCCCTTCTTGACACACATGGGGCTCTTACAAGGTTACAGCTTGGATACCTAGTCAGAGTGGCCAATCAAGTGAAATGTTTGGTTCACTGGTACAATTCAGAAAGCTGCAGTTTGCACCCATCTGCTGTTTTTTTTTTTGCTTAAATGAAAACAGGTGCATTGAATTTTCTCATAAAACAGCTATAAAACATAAGAAATCTGGACTGTGACCTGGAATTAAAGGGGGATTCCGTTCTTTTGCAAGATCCCCTGAAAAATGGATCACTTTACCTCTATTTGATAGTTTTGTAGCTAAATGCTCCCCTCCACCCCAACAGCTGCCAGTCCTATACAACATACATATCCATATTACATTTCATATTTCAAATATTACAAGATTATATAGAAAGTTAGCAATAACCAGAAAGATATATTATCTTAAGGCTAAAATTACAGATTGTTAATAAACTTGAACTCCCAACTTGAAGAACAATAAAAAAAAATATAAGAACACCTTACCTAGAATACAAATCCTAAATTATCACCATTGAGTATAACTTGAGTATAACTTAAGCACAATTACAATGGTAATTAAGTTTTAATAAGTTCCTGTTGGGATGCAACTTTGCAACGGCGACTATGTAATTTTGCAATCCAAGATTCTGGTTCTCAGGACTGTTTTTCCTTTTAATTAATTTGTAAATGAACTTCATCAACAACAGAAATAATATTTAAAGATTCAAAACACTACGCTTACTAATAGCACTAAAATAATAATATTTACAATCATGATAATAGTAAAAAGTACTACTATTACTGCTACTAGAAGAAATACCATTTATACCATATTCAGCTTATCTGATGGTGAAGAGCCAATAGTGGCAGAAACAAAATTACAGAGTTACTCAAACCGGCAATAAAAGCCTACGGCATTTATAGTCTCATTCTCGGCCCCTGCTTCATAAAACCCGAAACTAGGGAAAACACGTTCTATGGAGAGTCCGTTTACAAATACGGCCCAATGGAACTATAAAAGAGATTATACAATGGACGTACGCAGTCTTTTTTTTTTTTAAAAGGTATCCATTACCAAATAAATAGGGAAGTGTGTAATATTTACTTTTTCTTTATCTACTCAATAAACCTCCCTGTTGCTGAAGGTCATGTTTCCAAATCGTATTAACCAAAGTCTGTGCTTTTAGGAAAACACTAATTCCTATTTAATTATTATATGTATATACAAATATTTTATTTATATTATATTTTTAAAAATCACTGCAAAGAAGTTTAATTGCTCTGAGCCCCACCACTGGTGTGATTTTGCAATAGATGCACAGGTGCGTTTTTATTTCAGATTCTAGTAAATTTATTTACAACATCCTCATGTTACAAAGCACTGTGAAAAGAACTCTGTTAATTCAGACAGCATTCAAAATACTGTTTACACTGTGTTTTATGTACTTGCAAAAATACACTTTGTAATACAACTGAATAATAAGTAGACGTATTAGATTTACAAATGATGGGCTCTTTTCAGATGTCCCTTCATATTTATATTAAGCTAATTTTTATGTTATTTTTACTATACCAGAGTAAAACTTTGACTACATTTGCAATATAACTCCCTAATACAGCATTGTCGCAATGCACAAAACACAGCGAACCCTCCGGATTTACGACTCTGACTGTAACAAAATAGGAGAGGTAAAGAGAATGGCACCTTGGTTACAAACGTTCCTAGTCATTAGAATTAAAATTCTGGTCTAGTGAGAAAAAAACGTTTTTGTCTTAATTGTTGCAATCTTTAGTATATATAGCTTTAGCTTCTTACATTTTTAACATTGTAACACATACAGCGAGGACGATGTGGCATTGACAGAAAAAATGTAACACTAGCCTGTACAATTTATTTTTTGCTTATTTGTATTAATTGTGCACATTTTAGATTGTGTGTTTATTTTAAGCTATAAATTCCTCCTTGCTGTTGCAAAAATTTCCTATGTGGTTAGCCAACACTGCATTCCACCTAACTGGTGGCAAGTGGGACTCATGGGGGGCGATCGAATAAAGCCTTTGCAACACTTTGTAGTAGTATACGAACAGACCGCACTATCCAGAGAATTCCAATACTGCAGACTTTATTGAAATTCACAGCAAATCCAGTATAACAGTGAATAAAAGTGTATAAAGCAACAAATGCCAGCACTGCACACCCCCAACCAGCTACAACCTCTCACATGTTTGCAATACTTTGCTGGAGTTTTGGCCGTATTAGAAAGTCCTGCACCAAATTAATGAAAGCCGTGTGACAATTTTGTTGCTATTTCTAAATTCCAAATTGTGACAAATTCAGGTAGTTTTAACATTCTGGTGCTATGGCTGTGACAAATTTGCTAAGAATTACCGCCATATTGATGATAAGAAAAGTGGAGCTAAAAAAGACCTCTTCCATGGTGGAGTCAATTGTGCTACATGTATAAGTATTGTGTCGCAGACAAAATATTGTTTGAAAGAAAATTCTGGCGAGGGCAATTCTGCAACAGATTGCCAAGTCCCAATAATTGCAATATTGGGTCCTGGGTATCTGGAGCTACCATATTCTAAAGCGGTGTGTGAACACTAAAAGAGTCTATTTCCCTTTACTTTACACCTGTAACATTTTATAATCTGGAGGTAAAAGTGATTAATGTTTATAAACAAGCAGCCAAAACACATAATAAATGTGGTTATCATTAAATCATTTTACACAAATCTTCTGAACTGAGCAGCACAAGAAAAAGGGACTAATATAAATATACAGTGAAATAGTTCTCCATAGTTCTCCTTTAATAAAGTTGTGTATATTGTGTAATTTATATATTTAAATTTGAATTGGAGACATCAATGAACAGCAACAGTCAATAAGGTTTAAATAATAAACTGTATTAACTTGCAGTGCTCGATATACCATTTCTAAAGGCCCCCACCTTGTGACACCAGATAAACGTATAAATGTGAGGGTCATTTCAGTAATGACACACGGGGGGGAATTTATCACAACTGGAGCAGACAAAATCTGGAGCAGATTTGCACTGCAGCCAATCAGCTTCTCTTTCTCATTTTCAAATCTTACCTGGGCAAACTGAAGAGAGATGCTGATTGGTTGCCATGGGCAACTGCTCCAGATTCAGTTTGCTCCAGTTTTGATGAAAAAATAAATAAATGTTAAAGCTGAACTAACGGTAGGTATTAAAAAACAAAACAAAACACCAACACTTGCAGTTAAAGGGTTATTAAACCCTCACGTTTTTTTTGCCTATATCTACAGCTAGCAAGCAGTAGATATATGCAAAAATAAAAAAAACCTTTTCAAACAGGTTTAAACCTATGTCTTGAGCTCCCGTCCGATAATCTGAAGAGTCTTGGGTGGCCGCATGAGCATTTCAGATGTTCGGCCGGGAGACGAGGAGAGACACAAAGTAAGTCTATGGAGCAGCGTGCGCCGGCACACACAGACTCCATGGGACAGAGGAGTACAGAGGAGTCAGCGTTGGATCGGAGACCCGCACCAGCACTGGAGGGACATCTGAAAACTACAGGAAAGAAGAAGATGATTGATCAAGAGGCATGATTTAAGGTAAACCCTTACACTAACATTGGGTGGGGGGAATAGCCTTTAATGTCGCTTTAACCAGTTGCCGTCTGGCCATGGCAATTAAACGGACGGACGGCACAGTCGCATTGGCACAGACGGCCTTTTTTTTCCTACTTGCGCGCGCCCCCTAGCGCGCACGGGCAGAAAAAACCCGTCCAATGTAAAGGCTGTTTCACATATACACGATCGGCGGCTTTATAGCCTGCCGATCGTGTATATGTGCTGGCTGCGTGCCCCCCCCCCCCTCCAGTGCTGCCCCCCCTCCTGACCCCTCACCTTCAATCCCGGGATCCACTGCCCCATCTGCGGCCCGGGAACGGCTCGGGAGGGTGTCAGGAGGAAGAGGAAGGGAGATCAGCTCCTTGCTGATCTCCCTCCGTGCTGTGAATGCAGAAGTCATGTGTAATACATCACTTCCGCATTCATCTGTCAGTCATCTGGCTGCTATTGCCAGAGAGAAGAAGCTGGTGAAGCAGATCTCTGCTTCATCAGCTTCTTTTGGGGGCCCCAGGTGACATTAGGGGTCTTAGAGACCCCTAATGTCTCCATAAAGAGGACCTGTCAGTGTGCCTTTGCTATTATATAGGGGGAGTTTTATCCCCCTAAGTAATAGCAATGAGATTAAGTGTAAAAAAAAAAAAAACCATAAAAAAGGAGTTAAAAAAAAATAAGTCACATATAAAAAAAGTTTTAAAAAACCCCCAAAAATTCTTAAGTTCCCCACCCCCATGTTTACGCACATATAAACGTAAATACGCGTCCGATGCACCAGCGCACGAAAACGACAATTGTGCTACACAAATTACATATCGCCGTGAACGTCGCAGTGAGAGCGATCATTTTAGGGCCATCAATCACTGATAACACTAAACTGATGAGCAGTAAAAGCTTTTAAAGCATCGCCTGTGGCCAATTTTGGGTATTGTAGTTTTTTGAGGTTTCGCGCGCGCACACAATTTTAAGGCTTGACATAAGGGGGACCGGGGGGGGGGGGGGGGGGTGTGCTTTTCACTCACCTCATAGTTCTAGCCGACCTGTGACAATGAGACCTGTGACAATGAGACTGCCACAGGTCGGCTCTGTAGATCGGGAGGTGAGCGAACACATACCGGCATTCGCTCACCTCTCGATCCTGTCACGGTTTTCTGCCGTGACAGGGGAGGGGCTGGATTCCCCCCTCCCCGCTTCGATCCGCCAGTGCTGACTGGTGGAACGGACGGGGGAGGGGACGGGCTGGGCGGATCCGGGCACAATTGTCGGGATCCGCTTCAGCTCGCGGTATACTGAGCCTAGGGTGACGGGAGGACACTAGTTTGTGTCCTCCCGTTACCCTAAGGAGAACAATGGGGAAAAGACTTAACCCCATAGTTTTCCTTTTATATAGTTTTTTTTTAAAAGCCGCAGTGGTGATTAAATACCACCAAAAGAAAGCTCTATGTGTCCCTAAAAAAATTATATAAAACTAATTTCAGTACAGCGTTGCATGACGGAATAAATGTCAAAGTACCGCAGCACTGAATACTGAAAAATGGCCGGGACAGGAAGGGGGTTTAAACACCGGGGACTTCAAATGATTAAGAAGTGATGAAATTTACTTTTAACTGCAACGTATGTAAATACCTGAATTTGACTTGGTACCAGCCCCTTGGAATCACCCGTAAAACAGCATTAGACTAGGAGTGGGAGGAGCTATCACTTGGAGTCAATCAGGTGTGCTACATGTATATTTGCTGACAAGGAACATGCTGATAGGAGGAGATATCAGTCTGCTGCTGCTCCACCACTGGGGTTAGGGAGGTGACCTTACTGTGTTGCTTAAAGTAGTATCTCTCAAACTTTTTTTCAATAATTAATCCAGATCAAACAAATATACATCGCCCAGCTAAGTATTTCTTTAAATTTTTACGTAAACATTTAGAGGCATCATGTTTCAAAACAGCTCCAAATCTCTCAGCTCTTCCCTGAACTTCCTGTTGAGTACAAGATTACAATGGACAGAGCAGTCTACAGCAGCCATCCATCTACTAGCTTGGAGAAGGGAGCAGTGAGGAGTGAAATGGCTTGTCTTACTGTGTCTGTAGAGACACATAAGTTACTTGCTTACACAACAGCGGCTCCGCAGGACCCTGCAAGGGAAAGGAGCCACCCTTAGGGCTTGTTCACATGATGAGGGACCGAGCAGAACAGTCGAGCCGAATGCCGCTCAGCGGCATTCAGCTATTCATTAACTGCTGTTCGGCATCTATAAAAATAGGCCGAACAGCAGCGAGTAGCCTGCCGGAGGTTCGGCTCAGCCGATCCAGATGTTGGATCGGCTGAGTCGAACTCCTTCTGCACTTCGGGTCAGCCGAACATGCTGAGCATGTTCGGCCGACCCGAAGCCATGCGAAGCAAGCCGATGTACGGCTGAAATCAGCCGTACCAGCCTGAAGTGAATAGCCGAACGGTGTTCGGCTCACTTCACTTCAGGTCGGTCATTCACTCGGCTGCCTACGGCAGCCTCGTGAATAGACCCTTTAGTGATCCTGCAAATAACACACTTCACTCCACCAATGAAGGGTTGTCGCCCAGACTGGACTTCAAATATGTCTGCCTTTGTTCATCTCCATTACAGGGGGATGGGATGATAAGCAGTTTTTAGAAAGACAACATTTTTTTCCTTTAGTCCAGGAAGTAACAAGGACATGGCATTTCACCAATTATTTTCTGTACTTGCTGAAATTATTTTTTAGCCTGAAAAAAAAAAATATGCAACCACCCCATCTAAAGAACACTAATATATTAGTGCAATATATTTCATTCTTGACCTTGGATTTAGCTATCTTTTACAGAAAAAAAAATATATAAAAAACATTAACAAAGACTTTAAACCATGTATGATTTACAGCTAAAAAAACACTGGTCATTCATTACCCAAGTTTACATTTGTCACTGTGTAAAGCAGAACTCCAGGCAAATCAAATCTTAACCCTTGCAGTGGGGCTACCCCAAAGTTATACTCCCTCGAACTGCGATCCTGGCTGGCTCCTACACCGCACCCTCCAGCCCGGCTCTTCCTCTGCTCCATCGATGATAAGTCCCTCAGCGTCCTCAAGTCCTATACACTGTACCTCAGGACCTCGGTCCCTGGAGTGGAGGGGGAGCGAGGCTGAAGGGAACGGTCTAAGATCAAGCTGGGATCGCGGTTTGGGGGAGTATACATTTTTATTTTAGCGCTCTAAACATAATGAGTACTTAATCCTTGCAGTGCTGGGGGTAGCCCCACTGCAAGGGTTAGGATGTGATTTGCCCAGAGTTCTTCTTTAATGTTTTATATTTTCTGGTGTCACTGAGGGGCACTGAAAGAACATGACATATTCACAAAGGAGCAAGACAAAAGACTGAACATGTCAAACTCAACATCAGAGTGGACTGTCAGCAGTGGCGTCACAAGGGGGGTGCGGCCCGCAACCGGGTGACACCATTGGAGGGGTGACACCAAAATGACTGAAAGTCATTTTGGTGTCACCCCCCTCTGAAAATTCAGGCACTCGGTCAAGGGCTCGAGGGAGGAGGGGACCCGGCGGCATACCTTATCCCGCTGGGCATACCTTATCTCTCTGCCGACTACCATCACTAAGATGGCCCGCCGGCAGGTAACAGCAGTACCGCGCCCGGTACCCGCACCCTGTGTTACCCCGCCTCGGGACGCCTCCGACTGTCAGGGAAGTGAAAACTGAGCCACATATGTGACCGATCCAGAGACGTCAAGTAATGATGCTGGAACATTGTATTATATATAACACACTATGAAGAAGTGCAGCCATATCGGCCAAGGCCAAGAGGTTTGGAGAACCAGATGAGATAGTGATCTACTTCTGTCATTTAGGAGATATCAAAAATACAAATTGTATCATCTTTTATTTTTACAAAATACACTAGAAAAAGTGTTTTATATATCAGTGACTTTGTGACAGCTTTCTAACTGTGAGGAATTTGAAGATTCACGTGAAATTTTTAAAAGACGCAAAGGAACGCAGATTTTAACTACACCATAAATGGGTGTATTTTTAATATTCAAGCAGTGTAAGTGTCTGAATTTGACTTCATATCAGCCCCTTACAGTCCCTTTACAGCCCAACTCAGACTGGGAAATGCAAAACCTGCAAAAGGAGCCAATAAAATGTGTATGGAAACACAAGATCAAAAATTTCATATATTACATTTTACCAATGCTTAGATGTGGCGGCCGTGTTGGTTTTAATTTTCTGGCTTTTTTTCCTTTATTTTCACTGGTGATCCTGCCAGAAACACACTTCCTGTTCTAATGTGACAACATTCACTCTCCATACTGTATCTTGAGGAGCAGCATTGTCAACCTAGGACAATAAGTGTCTAATCCATGTCTAAAACATGGTTGGTTCTGTAGTTCACAGAGAGAACTGGGATTGCTGATAGCATTGCCTTACATAATATTGCAAAGTGCACAGGACAGCTCTGGTTCCTGGAAGGATCAACAGGTATTCTTTGCACTCCTTAAATCATCTCTGAATTGGTGCCAACACTGTCCTTCCTCCTGAAGGGGGGTTTATTTTGTTCCCCATGGTCCCTGTGTGTGATGTAAAGTAGCCACCGCTCCAAGCTCGCTCCCGCGTAGGGCTGCAACTAATTATTATTTTAATTAATCGGATACAAAAATTAAATAAATACCATACTTAATTTAAAAGAAAATACGCTAGAGAGTTACAAACACAAAGTTTACTTCAAAATAAAGATGCATGCAGAATTTTTGCAAAAGCACTGAATGGGAACACATAGCATTGGGTGGGAGGCGCTTCTGGGTTGCCACTGAAATGAATGGCAATGCAATGCACATCCCGCAGCAGGATTTGTCAGGCCGAAACCGAAAATGACTTTTTTCCCACCTTCTATAAATATTTTTGTAATAATTGTATTGTAAGCACGAGGCGCTTGAATAGCTTCAGCCAGGGAATGACAACTGCAAGTGGCAAGATTCCGCAGATGGCAGGTGAATGTAAATGCAGCGGGTAGTGGGTGGGTGCAATAGCCAGCGTGCTACTGGCCATTTCAAATTGCAATAGACAATAGCAGGCTGGCTATTGCACCTGCCCACTGCTTGCTGTGCCCTCCTAGGGGATCCAACCAACTTACAGCACTACATCTGTGATTGACTACAATTTCATGTTTAGTTTATTAATTTGTATTGAGATTGTAGTCCATCCCGGGAGCGAGCTTGGAGCGGTGACTACTTTACAACACACACAGGGAACATGGGGAACAGAAGTAGCCCTCCTCCAGAAGGAAGGACAGTGTCAGCACCAATTCAGAGATAATTTGAGGATCTACAGCCGAGTGATACACAAATAAGAGACATTGTTGTTCAGAGTTAAAAGGTACTTGAATGTATTTTTAAGATTTAAAAATACTTTAACTGTCACTTTAACAGACCAAAAGAAACCAAATAAGAGAAGTTCCTTGTCAGGGATTACACACCTACTTTAATTATATTGGTAAAATCTCTACCAAGGGTCAGCTCCAAAAACACATCACATTTTTTTGTAGGCATGCTACCACTTAGTGGGTGTATGTTCAGATGCTGCAGCATACATTGCATAGCAAATCATACTGAGGATTCAATCTGCATTTCCACTCTATGCACTGCCATACACACATAAACTTTAGTTTATCAGGCCCACTGTCTCAAGAAAGAGAAGGAAGAAGGAATGGGATATACCCAAAACATATTCACAATACAACACTGCATGTAGCTGAGGGCTATGGGCATAGATGAGGTGGTGTGTACGTGGATAGAGAACTGGCTACGGGAACGGGTCCAGAGGGTATCTGTAAATGGCACCTTTTCAGACTGGGCTAGTGTAATGAGCGGTGTGCCTCAGGGTTCTGTGCTGGGTCCCATATTGTTCAACTTATTTATTAATGACATCGGGGAGGGTGTTAACAGCGATATTTCCGTGTTTGCGGATGACACCAAAATAGGGAGGGTAATAGACACGGACTTAGACATTATAACATTACAGGAGGACCTGGATAAAATAGGGGGAGGGGCATTAATGTGGCAGATGAGGTTTAATGTCGATAAATGCAAAGTAATGCACTTTGGAATTAAAAATAAACAAATGGGTTATACAATTATGGGTATGCCGCTAGGGAAGTCAGAAATGGAGAAGGATTTGGGGGTCATTGTAGACCACAAACTGAAAGGTAGTTTGCAGTGCCAGGCTGCTGTAAACAAAGCTAGCAGGGTCTTGTCCTGTATTAAAAAGGGGATGTATTGCAGGGACAAGTCTATAATTTTGCCACTTTATAGATCATTGGTTCGACCTCATCTGGAGTATGCGGTCCAGTTCTGGTCACCAGTACTAAGAAAAGATGTCCTTGAGTTGGAAAAAGTCCAGCGAAGGGCAACCAAACTAATTAGGGGTATGGAGGACCAGAGCTACGAGACGAGGCTACTAAATTTAAACATGTTCACATTAGAGGTGAGGAGATTAAGGGGGGATATGATTTCCATGTACAAAATGTTTAATGGTGGCAGCAACATTAGCGATAAACTGTTTAAAATTAACTCCGTTACAAAAACTAGAGGCCATCACCTAAAATTGGTGGAAAAAAAATTCCAGCACAAGGGGCGAAGGGGGTTCTTCACGGTAAGATCAGTTAGGGTCTGGAACTCACTGCCACAGGCGGCGATCTCATCAAATAATGTGGAATTGTTCAAGAAACTTTTGGACGATTTCTTAAGGGACCGTAATATACAGGGGTACAGGTACTCCGAGAATGAGATCCTAATAGGTTGGACTTGATGGACTAATGTCTTTATTCAACCTCAAATACTATGTAACTATGTATTTACTACATTAAAAATCAAACAACATTTCTAGCCGTTAGACTGGAGTCAAGACCATCCTTCAGATGAGTAAACACCACATACTGTAGAATCTGTATATTACATCCTACTACAGAAAATCTTTATATCATAACAGCACCACATGCAGCTTCTATGGCATAGACCCTATAACACAGAATCCTCTTAGAATAACTTTAGGTCGTATTCACTAAATATAGTTTCAAACTCCTCAACCATCCAAAAGAACTAAATGGCACTAGACTGGAAGTCATTATTTTCCCCCCTGTGAACTGTTCCAGGTTCAAATTCTAGTTTTACAAAAAGGTCCACGTTTTTGTGCAAATAACAATTCTGATAAATGTAGGTTATTAAAGATTTCAAACATTTTATTCAGAAACTTAAACCGCAACATTGACATATTAAATGATGGGATTGGAGAGATCCCACCAGGAAGGAATATAGAACCATACAATAAATAATGGATTCCTGAGATAAGGGAAATATTGATTGGTGTGATACTGAAGATGTGGAAACAGAAGTTGTATAATCTCGCCAAAGGAAATACATTTTCTCTATTGCAGCTAAGCAATACAACTTGGCCACTCAGTCATTCATACAAACTATTACTGTTTTTAGATTGTAAGCCCTCAGGGACAGGGCCCTCCTCACCATCTTGTCTTGAATTGTATTGTGATTATAATGTATTCCTTATATTGTGAAGCGCTGCGCAAACTGTTGGCGCTATATAAATCCTGTATAATAGTAATAATAATAATAATAATAACCTTTCTATCATCTTTAACATCTTTCAGGGTTATTCACAAAAGGGTGAAGAGATTGGAGAAGGCCGGAGAAGTGAACAATGTACGACAAAGTGAGCTAAATTGGAGAAGTTTTCCAGTTCAGCGATGTTGTCCTAGATTGTTCACTTCTCCTGCCTTCTCCAAACTCTTCACCCTTTTGTGAATAACCTTCTTTATGTTACAAAAGGTACCAATACTCAGTATACATAATGAGTGTGCACGTCAATACTGATTGCTAGACATTTCTCATATTTACTTTAGTGTCACTGAAAAAATTACGTCCTTAAAGCTGACCTTGCATCAATATACAAGGTCCACTTGTTCTTTAGAGCCCCCACTTTCTCCCCCGCCATATAAGAATCCCACACTTACATAGAAAATGCTGCTCAAAATGGATTCTTTCATCATTTTCTTTTCACGTTGACAAACGTCAATAAACTCCTCACACTAATACGAGTGGCCCCTCTGATACCTGGGCTAATGGGTTAATCCCCTTCTCACTCTGAGCAAAATACATTTCCTGCCAAGTATTCCCAGGGATTATGAGGGCTAATTATGGATCATTTAGGGACATGTGCCATATACATGAAAGAATGTCAGGGTGACGGCCTGCTACCAAGACTGCAAACCCTGATCCTTTACTTATTGGTGCAAGGTCGGTATAAGTTTATGACCAATATCAGAACGTTTTCATCTGTGCTTACAGGAATCTTACAACACTGGCTACATATATGTACACTACAGACATCTGGTGACTACAAAGAAATAAGAATTAAGGTTCTGCATATTACTATAAAATTTCTCTATGATTAGCTGTTGACAAATGCATTGTACTGTTTTATGTTTTTCTGCATTTGTTTGTACAACTGTAACATGTTTAGTTTATCAATGATAAGGTCTTAGGGCTTATTCACGCCAATTGCGGTGCGCTCTAGAGCGGCAGCTGCTGGAACGCACCGCAATCGCTCAGAAAACTTCTCCCTTATGCTACGTATGAAATATATAACAACATAAATAGGAGCAAATAAATAAATGCATGGCAAATGAAACATTTGTCAACAAGAAGATAAAGTCTACCCACGGCTGTTATTTCAGCCTCCTGTATATATTAGAAAGGAAAACCAGCTAACAGGAGTCTCATATGTGTCATGGGGTCTCCAGTGGGGAGATCTCTGCACACCTATCACAGCCATTGTGAAGGGCTTCTACTTTCCTGGCTTTCTCGGATGTTATTTTATATTATGGGGAATGCAAGCAGAAGAGAACAGTTCAGGGTGGATGAAACAGAACCAGGAATTATAATAGGGAATCTCAGCACTGGAGTCCCTAGGAGACCACGAGCATCTCATGTCAGCAAACTCCACTGATAACTGAAATACTGCTTTTGGTTTGACTGACCATTTCTTCTCGTGGTACTTAGTCATTGCCGATGTTACATGCAGCTACGCACTGCCTAAAATTCCAGACTTTTTTTTTATGGAAATGGGGGGTTGGTTAAAGTGAGCGCATGTTTGCTAAGATTACATTTCTAAACTCCATTAAAGTTCCTTTTTTTCTTGATAATCGGGTCAGTCAGAGGTCTACTTGTCCCTCTGTCTTCATTTTGCGCCAAAACAAATCTGATTTGTTGAGTCTAGGAAACACGGCTCCGTTACCTTCTTGGCTTCTCGTAAGAGACACATCCATCATGTGGCAGTAGCTGTGAAGATAAAGTCACTATATGGAGGGATTGGGACAGGTGGGTGATTCTGGGATCCGTCTAGACCAGGCATCAGCAACTTCATGAACTAGGAGGACCAGCATGTCTGGCTAATGGCTTTTACTCAGCAGCTTGCGGCGCTCTCATCCACAGTTTCAGCTCTAAACTATTATTTTGTGTACAGTTGTGAAAGTCACGTGAGGATGGCTGGCCAAAACAGATGGCTTAAGAGAATCCCAAAGAATTCACCACAATGTCATGTGCACCTCCTATTTTCCTCTTCAACACCTTTCCAAAACAAAGTAGACTGAGCTCAATTTTTGATATGTTTACAGGGTCAAAGACGGCTCTGGACAATTATCACCCAGTCCAGTTAGCTCTGGAGAATGCTAGTTATTTGTAATCCCTTAGAGGCAATAAAAGTAGACTGGACGCCTATAGTAACCAATTCGATTTTTATATAATACTCCCAGTAAAGGTAAGAGAAGGAATGTTAAAACCTGGTTGCTTCTCTATTTTACCTTTGCTCCAGCTTTCAGAAATCAACACCAATGAATGGCACTTACATGGTGACAAAGCAAAGGGCAGGGTACATAAGTCTTGCCCTTTTTCATATCAAAGGAGTTTCTAAAGCTGATTGTCAGAGACAACCATTTTACAAGTACAAAATGTCGCAGTGTCCGGATTAAATGTAATAATAAAATAATTTTCGGTGTAAATTATTTTTGGCAGCCTGCAGCTGATTGTCATAGAGCTAAAGCTTTTTTTTTTTTTCCTTTCTTTTTTAGTATGCTCATTTTTTTTTTACAATTACTTGTTAAAGAAAACACGAATATTAACATTTTCAAAGTTTTTTTTTTTTACTGGTTCAGTGTACTTAAAAAAACTGTCGAAGTGACAGAAAAAGTCGATTTAACTCTTGGCGCTAATGATTACCGTCACACAATCCTCCAGGAGTAGTAAAATACTTGTAAAATAACCACAGCTTTTGGAGAGGCTGCTCGTCAAAGTGACTCTGGGGTTCTCATCAGATACATTAAAGACAAAAGCAACAAAGCGCCACCTCCAAGGTGGCGCTTTGTTGCTTTTGTCTTTTATTTAAAAAGACTGTCGTCCTGCTTTACATGTGACAGAGTCACTTAAAAAACAATTTAAGAAAAAGCAATGTAGTGCTCTTCACCTTGACGTCTTTTACTCAATAAATTCTGCAGACCGTACAATGCCACAGCAAGGGGTTTTTTCGGCTGTGTGCTCAAAACAAATTATGTAATGCAAGGTCAAACTCTATGACAAGACACCTTTAAAAAATGTTTTTTATTTTTCCAGGCAAGGGTAGAATGTGCAGGTGCAACTTTGTCATGTATTTTCTATCTGTGACAGCAAAGCCTATATAGAATTCAGAAGTTTTTTTTTGTAAGTGGTCACATGAGTATTTATTTATTTACTGGGCAGCACACAAGCACTGGTATATTGTATAAGCTACGTCATGTAATGTGCTACTCACTAGTTTATAGTAGGCTAGTATACATGTGCCAGAATTTAACTATAAAATGGCACTGATGTCACTTTTTTTTAGTCTGATATAATTTTATACAAATACAAATACGAGACCCATTAATGCCCCGCCCCTTATTATTTAAAATTTTTACTGAAAAAAAATGTGTACAAGCACCTTGGTATAAACTGCAGCATGTAAAAGGTTTTGTTTCATGCATCATAATGTATTTATTTCTTTTAAATTAATAATCTAAAATAGCATTGCTAATGTGATGTTACTGATAAAATAAATAAATAAATAAAAAATAAATAGACTAAATATATATAAATCCTTTTTCCACATTTAAAAAAATACTTATTTACATTAAAATAATTCATATTATTTCTGGATTGTCTCATTTACTTTAAAATCAGCTGTATGTATCTGTGTTTGTTTACGATTGCAGTAAATACGGTTAAATAAATGTTTGATATTAAAAAGAAAGTTATGGTGCAAAATGCCACATTAAATTCACTCGTAGTTTTTTTTTTGCTAATTATCCTTGGAAAACTTTCTGAGAGTCAGAGTATAAGATGGCCGCAAGGACCTGACGGTGTTGAGTGAAGAGCGTCAGCTGTGTTTAGAATGGGATAAAAGGTTTAAAAGCCAATCAAACATTTCAGAGTTACTGTCACATGAAAGAAAACAACCAGAGCAAGAGGCGGACAAGCTGCTTAACAAGCATGTCTGACGGACACTCTGGTGTGTTTACTGAAAATTGTGAATTTGTTTATTTATTTATTTCAAATCATAATAAATAGTTTACAGAAAATTTAAACTGTATCGCTTTTACTTTCACATTTTTGACTGCTGATTTTGCAGCTAATCACAAGCAAGCTCTGGAAAATTAAAGCCCTCATGCCCTTGTCATATTTCTTGGTACTTTTATGGAGAGTAAGATGTCAGGAACAGTAAAAAAGCCAGTTGTAATAATTTTATTGTTTCTGTATGATTTTCTTGAAAGTTCCTAGCCTTTAATCAGGCCATAAAAACTTCAATGCTGAATATTTTTATTGGGTATTAAATCCACATGCTGACATTTTTTTCAGAAAGAGAGGAAGGTAGTGATTTCACAGCAGAAGTCCCCGCTTCTCATTAACTAACCGTTAAAATTCTTGATTTTTTTTTTTTTACGGTACAACGTGGATCAATAAATTCATATCAGATGAAAACTGTAAATGTTAACACTAAAATCTGAAACGCGAGCGCAAATACATAAATTAATATATTAGAAGCGCATTAATGACTAAGATGAGGCAGGAACAGCCGGGTGGACATGACAACAGACGATAAGTTATGTGGCGCAGTGTCAAAATAACGCGATCACATTTCAGAGCCATAGGAGGACATGTTGAAAATGTTATGCGCTACAATATTTGAGTGTCCGTAATCGGAAAATCACTAACCTGCGCGGTGGGATGTGTTGTTATTATGTACTGCTTAAATCATTTTTGATAACCTATAAAGCCTTTTTAAAGCACTGTGAGTACGATACATTTGCATTATAGGGAAAATTACAATGACCATATTCAATAATCTGCTGTAACTATTATTACATTATTATTATTACTATACAGGATTTATATAGCGCCAACAGTTTGCGCAGCGCTTTACAATATAAGGAAGACATTACAATCACAATACAATTCAAGACAAGATGGTAAGGAGGGCCCTGCCCCTGAGAGCTTACAATCTAAGAGGGAGGGGGAAATGATACATGAGGAGGGAGCTGTGTGGGCATGATTGTTTGAGAAACTGCTTACGTATATTATTTCACTATAGAATATTACTTATTACTTGAAAGCATAAATGTTTGTTTGGCACGAAAAGTACAAACTTAATGGCACCAGACTTAGGAAAACACAAACACATAGTGGATAAATAGCAGCAGTAAGTGTCCATAATCTAACAATACCAAAGAACTCTTATAATCTGTGGTATATTATTTAATGAGAGCTATTGGGATGGATGATGGATCAAAAGGTGGATGGATGAATAGATAGATGGAATGATAGATATATACACGCATACATACATACATACATACATACATACATAGATAATAGCTAGATACATACATAATAGAAAGATAGATAGATAGAAGAGAGAGAGAGAGAGATAGGAGAGAGAGAGAGAGATAGGAGAGAGATAGGAGAGAGAGAGAGAGATAGGAGAGAGAGAGAGATAGGAGAGAGAGAGAGAGAGAGAGAGAGAGAGAGAGATTTATCAATATCTAAATTAATACATTAGATACAACATAGATTGAAATATGTGGTCAATCTTCATATAAAACAAGAAAATTGACAGGAAGTAGGAGGGAAGATGGGAGAAATGGAAAGACTGATACATAAAATTTCTTATGTATTATTTTTATAATGTTTATGTGTCACACACCCTTTATGTCATACAAGAATCCAAGTTTACTCTTGAAGACTCTTAAACAAATATAAAAAAACTGGATGATTGGAAAAAACCTGGAGTAGCATGCACAGACCCACCCTTCCAACTAACCTGCACCCCGTTAATGAGAGCTGAAGAACACTACTGACAAATATTTTCAATCAGTTAAAAAAATACAATGAAGTGTTGCGTGACCTTGGTCAATATAATAGTATTTATATACCTACTCTATATTAACTCTAAGTGTCTGTCATGTATTCTAAAATCACAGAAGCCTATTAGTGATGCCTCGGAAAAGTAAACAGACCTCTGTCACCATTCTGAAGTCAGGAATTGACAGTCTACTCATACTGCTCCAGCCATAAATAAGGAAATATCCCAATTCTGATGTATTATACGAATGTTACAAAGAAACAAGTCACCAAACGACAGATTACAAGAGTAATCCTAAACTACAAACAATATGGGAAACGTATTTTAAGCAAGAGTACCATACTGCATGATGGACTACATTATACTATACCACGTGGCCCAGACTATACACTGGATTACAAGTGCTATGAAGGGGAATGTGACAGATCTTCACACTTCTTACAGCTTATATTAACATCTGTGTTCTTTCCATTTAAAAAAAAAAAACTGCATTTCACATATTTCTTATTGCTGTCAACAGGTCTGTTCACATTTGTACAATGTCCTTCAATGCATTTGGAGAAAAAAATCCACCATAGTATCATATATAAATAAGTGCAAAGATCCATGTTAATACAGTAAACTCTCTGTTATCTGGTATTCAACTAACCAGAACTCTCACCTAACCAGAAAAAAAAAATCCCATGTGTACTCACTGTTCTGCGGCATGTATTATCCTGGAAACGACCATGTGCCTATTTGTCTGAATTTGTTTTTGATTCCTGCATTTCAATATTAACATGAAGTCAATACAGAGTTTATGTTATGATATGGCATAGTATAGGGGTATAGTATGGGGATATAGTATGGGGCACAGTATGGGGCACATTAAGGGGTACAGTAAAGTGTATGGTATTAGCTAGACCTATTTTTAATAGTAACTCTCAAACATCCAGAAACTACATTTATCCGGAATCTACCAATCCCTGTGGATGTCGGATAACGGGG
>NW_017306853.1:359138-362174 GCF_000935625.1 Nanorana parkeri | reverse complement strand
GTGGTTATTGTACATATTTAAATAGATTTCTTCAAATTAGAGCTATGAATAATTTTCTTTGTCAACCTTTAATCCAAAGTAATGTAAAACGCTCATTACGGGATCAGACAAACACGTGTATATTTTTACAAATATCACAGAAGTGAACGGAATGGTGTAACAATAATAAAAAGATGATTAGAAATGGATAAAGTAGTTCTGTTTATCACATAGAATTTGCAGGATGATTTACTTCTTTTTAATGTTACAAACTTTAGAAATTTCTGGCCAGCTTTTACAAGCACACAAGTGTTACATGTGAAGATAAACGGACATAAGACATTAATATTCTATGAGGATAGATAAATATAGATAGATCTTGGAGCACATGGCCGTACAAGAGTATGTACACACTCCCAGCTGCTCTCAGACCCTGATAGTGACATTGCAAAGTGAAACTTCCATTGCTCATTCTTGGGTGAGCTGCCCTCATGGGTTAATCTCTTAATGTGACGCCACAGCACGCCAAGGACCCCCCAGACATGCCTACACCTCCATCATAACAATAACGTTTGTCCTTGAAGAACATGTGAGAGTTTGCTTTGTAAAACCTTCCAACCTGCAACTTTCGTGTCTCTAAATAAAGTTCACACAAATGCCGTCGGAATTCCTCCCCATTAAGGTCGGCACCGCCTCGGCTGTGTCAGTCGCTGGGCACCCAGCTGACATCTCAAAGTTATTCCGGTAGACATTAGAAGACAGAAAGTGTTTGACAAGTAAATGTCCTATGTATGAAATATCGCTGTAACAGATTCTCCCCCCTTTCACCAGCATGAACGTTGTATTGTCAGAACACAGTGGGGTTCATTTACTACAGGAGAATTGAAAGGGAACTTTGCTTAGTGAATGAGGTGAAGCTCTGCTGACTTCAACCATCCAATAAGGTGTAGGCAAAATCCTGTTTCTTTAGACTTCCTTTGCAAGTGATTGGCTATCCTTCAGAAAGGGGATTTTAACCACATTCACTAAGCTAGGTGAATATTCGCTTCCTAAGTGAAGATGTTCATCTGCTTTATTATATCAACCGCGGCAAAGTATTTACATTGTAACCCGAGAATTATCCCCAAGACTTACTTCTGTCCCGGCTGAGGGCGGACGGCTCCCCCGGGCTGGTCCTGCTCACGGGGGTCCCTGGCCTGGTTCATGGCGGCCAAGAGCATTCAGCAGCAGCAGCAAATCCCCCAGATCGCAGCAGTTCAGATCCACTCCACGGGCTGAGAGAGAAGGAGGGTGGGCTGTCAAAACAAACGTGATGGAGGAACCTGCTAACCCCTCCTAACTGTACTATAGGACCAGCCTTCCCTCTTAACCCCTCCTAAGCCTGGACATTTAAAGACCGGTCTCTGCTAACCATGCTACAAGACAAGCTTTATTAACCCCAATCCAGCAAAGTATTCTAACTGTACTACAACACCAGCCTCCCCTTCCCAACTGTACTACAAAACCAGCCACAACCTTCCCAACTGTACTACAACACCAACCTCCCCTTCCTAACTCTGCTACAAGATACCCAGCCCTTCTTAACCTCTCCCTGCCCAGATCAATGAAAGACCTCTTCAAACTCTGTCCCAAGGACAACCTCCTCAATTAACCTCTCCTGGACATCCAGAAAAGTTTCCTAACTGCACTGTAGGACTTGCTCCCCTTCTAAGTCTTTCCTAACCCCGATCAACCAAAGACATCTCCTGACTGTCCTATCTGATCCGAAGGCCAGCCTCCTTTCTTAAAGTGGAACTATGGGCAAAATCAAAACTAACAAATATGATGCAGTCTGCCCCTAGAATGATCACAGCAGTTTTTGTTTTTCGGAGTCCCCTTTGTAACATAGTTTTACTGCCTGGTCGCCCTGCCAGTAGATCTGTTACTTTTCTTTTCCTGTAAAAGAGTGACAACGCTGTTCGTTCTGCAAAATAAATTGCACAGCAGTGTTGTCACTCTGTGAACAAGGTAGTATTAGACGAACATGTTGTTTTAAAAGCTTTTTATGTAAGTGACAAACACATTGAAGTAGATCAGATATTTGTTTGCTTCCTTTAACAGGATGACAAAGCTGTCTGTTTTATAGTGTTGTCACGTTTTATACCATGTTTCATGTTACATCCATATTAAGGGAATAATATGACACATCCTCAAAACCAGACCACCCCCCTTACTTAAATAAAGGGGTGCATCTTATGGGAGAATTATGCCTTTTTTGATCATATAACGCAGCTGTGTGTGTGGCCTAACTCGGATATCCAAAACTTAAAAAAAAAAAAAATTGTTTATAGATACACTTTAATCTTTTCTAATCCTGATTATAAGCTGACCTGACCTAAAAAAAACAGCCACTCATCAACCTTCTTCCTAATTGTAGACATTCAGAGACCCCTCTTACCTGTACTGTACATTTCCCCTTTTAAGTTTAAAATAGAGTGGGGAGGGGGGTTAGAATCCCTGTCAGGTTTTTTTGCTATATGTGTAGGGAGATACACTCTCACAATTTGTCCTAATGACTGTTGTTACTGGGACTCAAAGTGAGGGGACAAAACTAAGGGGGTTATTCACAAACTTGCCGAAGGCAGCCGAGTGAATAACCCAGCCCAAGTGAAGTGAGCAGCACGCTGTTCGTCTAATTACTTCTGGCATCTACGGCTGATTTCAGCCCTACATTGGCTAAAATCAGCCGTACATCGGCTGCCTTCGGTCAGCCGAAGTGCAGAAGGACTTCAACTCAGCCGATCCAACATGTGGATCGGCTGAGCCGAAGCTCCGGCAGCTCACTCACTGCCGTTCGCCCCAATTCTCATAGGGGACAAAAGGCAGTGAGTGAATATTGCGGCATTCGGCTCAGCTATTCTGCTCGGTACCTCCTAGGTAATGAACAGAATAGAAAAGAAGTGTAAAGAATGTGAAAAAAAAAATTGCAAATTTTTTTTTAACATGTCTGCAGGGGTATGAATTGGGGGGAAAGATGAAACAAGACACATGAGGAAATGAATGGAGTGAGTTGGGGGG
>NW_017306853.1:358524-359084 GCF_000935625.1 Nanorana parkeri | reverse complement strand
GGGGGGGGGGGGGGGGGTTTGCCACAGCCTATCGCACTGGAGGTGGCGGATTGAGCTTTTCCAGCACAATTCCGCCCGTGCAATTGAACACGATTGAAGCTAAAGAAGCAACACACATCGTGTGTTGCAAAAAAAGGTACTTGTACCTTTTTTAACAATTGCCTTGCGGTTGTCACCGCATTGAAATCAATGGGGACACGTGGCAAACCGCTGTGTGCACTAGAACACGATTGGGCGGTCCCGGGAGGCGCATCCTGGGTGTCACTCAGGTCGGAACCTAGCCTAAGCCTTGCCAACAACTGATCTAAGCACCACCAGTTTTAAAGCGTCTAGTGGACCTGGGAAGCTGGTATTGGACTGCTAAAGCATAGCTATGTTACAAGCTGACTGGAAAATGACTACTTGTCTAGGGGCAATTTCACCAGACATGCTCCAGTCAACTATAATGAGGGGAAGAATCAGTCAGTTCAGCTGGATATATATCAAAAAAGGGGAAAAGAGAAAGAGGGGCTTTGTGGTGACCACTGGAGAATAGCAGGGAATTGATCCAAAATTCCCTG
>NW_017306853.1:355565-358252 GCF_000935625.1 Nanorana parkeri | reverse complement strand
AAATTCCCTGCTATTCTCCAGTGGTCCCCACAAAGCCCCTCTTTCTCTTTTCCCCTTTTTTGATATTTATTGCTTATATAGGGGTGGTGTCCCAGTTTGAGCGATGGTTCCTAACCTCTGTAATACAGTTCAGCTGGATAGTTGAGGCTAATTTTTATTTTTTACTGGTAATGGAGATTTTCTCCTGCTTTACTTCCTACCTCCCCGGGAACAATACGGTGACCTAAGACAGTAAACTTATGCAAAAAACAAACAAATGTTATCCACATGTGATCTTTAGGTTCTTGTGGGTGTATAGTGAGGTCACTAAGTAGGTATATAGTGAGGTCTCTAAGTGGGTATATAGCGAGGTCTCTAAGTGGGTATATAGCGAGGTCTCTAAGTGGGTATATAGAGAGGTCACTAAGTAGGTATATAGAGAGTTCACTAAGTAGGTATATAGTGAGGCCTCTAAGTGGGTATATAGAGAGGTCTCTAAGTGGGTATATAGAGAGGTCTCTAAGTGGGTATATAGAGAGGTCTCTAAGTGGGTATATAGAGAGGTCACTAAGTGGGTATATAGAGAGGTCTCTAAGTGGGTATATAGAGAGGTCACTAAGTAGGTATATATTGAGGTCTCTAAGTGGGTATATAGAGAGGTCTCTAAGTAGGTATATATTGAGGTCTCTAAGTGGGTATATAGTGAGGTCTCTAAGTGGGTATATAGCGAGGCCTCTAAGTGGGTATATAGTGAGGTCTCTAAGTGGGTATATAGTGAGGCCACTAAGTGGGTATATAGTGAGGTCTCTAAGTAGGTATATAGTGCGGCCACTAAGTGGGTATATAGTGAGGTCACTAAGTAGGTATATAGTGAGGCCACTAAGTAGGTATATAGTGAGGCCTCTAAGGGGGTATATAGTGAGGTCACTAAGTAGGTATATAGTGAGGTCTTCAAGTGGGTATATAGTGAGGTCTCCAAGTGGGTATATAGTGAGGCCTCTAAGTGGGTATATAGGAGGTCTCTAAGTGGGTATATAGTGAGGTCTCTAAGTGGGTATATAGTGAGGTCTCTAAGTGGGTATATAGTGAGGTCTCTAAGTGGGTATATAGTGATGTCACTGCAGCACAGTAAGTGGTAAATGTGAAGGCTGGATATCATGATAGTGACAAGGTGGGCTTGAATTGCTGGGGGCTCTGGTTGGGGTGTGTAGCGTAAGGTGAGCCTGGTAACACTGTAGGACTAAATTTAATGGGCAAGTAGCAATTTTCAGCAATGACAATAAGCATGTAACACTAGGGCCTGTTCACATGAGTTTCAGGTCCTGATCAGGTCGGGATCTGCAGACGCGGTGCTACTGATGCGGTGCGTTTTGGCCGCGTTTTTGATGCGTTCCAGTAAAAAAAAAAATGTTTTTTGTTGCTGGAGTGGGGCTGTTAGTATGTTAGCTGCAGTGCGTTTTTGACGCGTTTGCGTTTCCTGACCGTACAAAATGTGACATGCAGTATTTTTCTGTCGTAAGCTGAACTGCGCACGTGAGAACTGTAGCCCATAAAGCCCATAGGGATACATTGGGATGCATTTTGAGTGCAGGAGCGTACGGATCAGGTCAGCACACAAAACGGACGTCGTGTGAACAGGCACGGCTGGAGATAAAAATGTGCGTAGGTCTCTTTTTGGATTTGCATTTTTACAATTGCAAATTCGTTTTTTTCCTATTCCTTTTTTTGCTACAAGCTCGTTATTTTTCTTTGTAACTTGAATTGGGTAACTTTCTGCAAGCTTATAGCCACAGGGAGGACTGGTGGACGGGTCGCTGGAAGCAGAGGTAACTTGTAGAATACACAGTCATACACAAACGAAAATTGATCTCCCATCCTTCTCGCCGTAAATCAAACAAAGACTGCGAACAGTTGTCATCAATGGCCATATTTTCCCATATCTGAATGACTGTGAGACAGGTAGAAAAACATTGAGATATAAGCAGCTAATCTTACAATAGAGTGAGTGAATATCCCGGAGAACGCACCAGTCACAAGGTTACATTGTATCACTGCTTATCTAAGCATTGTTTGCATTTATGGAATTCAACACCACTTGACTCAGCATCCTAAACATAACTCTGTGTCAGATGTTCCGCGCTCACATGCAGCTTCGGTTCCCTGCTCACATGAAGCATTTGTCCGGTAAACGCGGATGATGACTGTAACGGACACTTCATGTTTGATCTGGGAGGTCACCATGTTGTCATTAAAGTTTAGTTGCTGAAGTGCAGGCAACAGTGCTGAAGTGGATGCCCCTTGTGGCACCTGTGCTGTGCCAAGTACCTGTGGTAGTATTCAACACAATTTTTGTGTCCCTACGGGACCCCTTTCGTCCTAGCCCTGTGCTGTACATTGGGCCTTGGCTTGTACCCAAATTGAGATTAAAAGAGAACTATGGCCATACCTTTTTTTGGCCATAGTTCTCTTTTGGGTCACAGGAGAACATTTACTAAAGTCCTCCTGTGACCCAAAACTCAGCATATACAGTGTATAGGACGTGAGGACGCCAAGGGACATACGACTGCTGCAGCGGAGGAGGCTAGAATGAGTATAACTTATTTTCCTGCCCCCCTAGGCAATAACGAGCAGTTTACACTTGCAGTGCGGGGGGTAACCCGAATTTCTCCTCAGAGTTCTTCTTTAACCACCTCCCGGCCGGCCGTTGT
>NW_017306853.1:347909-355498 GCF_000935625.1 Nanorana parkeri | reverse complement strand
TTTTTAACCTCCGCGCAGCCACGCCCACTCGCACGCCCCGAGTGGGTGATAAAAATTAAAGGAGAATTATGAGGAGAGTGATTTCCACTCAGCCTCATAATCTGAGCTGACCTGTGACAATGAAACAGGTCACAGGTCGGCTCAGTAGATCGGGAAGTGAGCAGGTAGATCGGCGCTCGCTCAATTCTCAATCTATCTGTGCAGGTGAGCCGTGACAGGGGAGGGACTGGATTCCACCCTCCCCTGTCCGATCCTCCAGCGCTGACTGGCGGAACAGATGGGGGAGGGTACAGCTGGCTCTGCCTCTAGATAGGCAGAGCCAGCTGTCACTCATGCAGCTGGGTGAATCCAGACAGAATTGTCAGGATCCGTTCCGGCTGCGGCATCTCAGTATACCGCGAGTGCCTCACTACTGAACCACTGAGGGTGCCATCCTGTTTAGGGACCAACCGTGATGCAGGGGTAGGCCACACTATACTCTACAGCAGGCGTTCCCCCGCTGCCTCTGCCCGGGAGAGCAGCAGGGATCCAGAGGAGAAGCTGAGCCCCCGTGTGTGTGGCCGAGCGGCGGAGGATCAGTACATATCAGTGATATGTACCAATCCTCTGCGCAGGACAAACACTGGAGCGATCAGCTGTGTTTGTAAATAACTGGTCCCCAGTTATGAATGAACAGGAAGTAATTTACATCACTTCCTGTTCATTCATGAGTTTCTCAATGGGGAGTAGCACTCTGTACAGAGGCTCCTCCCCATTCAGAAACTGGATGATAGTAAATATTTTCTGAATGAATGGGAAGCCTCTGTGCTTCCCATTGCAGAGGCTGCAGATTCTCCCCATGTGCAACGTCAGCCACATTCGGCCACACGAGCACCACGGGAGGACAGGACGCCAGGGCCTCTAGAATGCACTGGAATGCACGCCAGCCGACTCCCTACGTTCAGGGGCGTGGGGTTATATTGAAGTCAATTGCACCCCAGCCATGCCCCCCACCCACAGTGCGATCGCACGCACCCGGAACGCAGGCACATTAGTGCCTGCATTCCGGTCCAGTGCGATCTGCAAAAATAGTGCTTGCAGCATTTTTGCAGATCGCACTGGACCGGAACGCAGGCACTAATGTGCCTGGGTTCCGGCTATCGCACTGTGGGCGAGGGACCCGGCTGCGGTGCCATTGACTTCAATGCATCGCCACGCCCCCTCCCGCCCCTGAATGCAGGTGTTTTTTCATTGGTAGATCTCATTGAGCTCGTCATTTGAAAAGTAGATCTCCAGACGAAAAATTGTGGGCGCCCCTGCTCTAAAGTGTGTATTTGCACATGGGGGTTTCGAGTTCATGGGGCACTCTGGAAGATGGAAAGGAAATGTGCACACAGCCAATCTACAGGGTATTTTGGATGCAAAGGGATGCTTTAAACACATCACATGCACTGCAAAAGGTTGAAAAAAGTGAATGAAATGTTTTGTTCCAGATGCAAGATATTTTCATGTACTGTATGTGTGCTAATGTGTTTTAGGTAGTTCTGTGTACTGCTTATAAACATTATACTGTACATGATTTATAAAGGTTTATCAGTTAAGGAACTGCATGTTTCCCCCCTATCCCACTCGCAGACTCACAAGACAAGTGTGTCTTGTGGACCACGTACTGCTTGGGAGATTAGGTTCCCTTGTAGGGATCACTGTGTCACCTAATACAGGCAGCTTTTGGGCAGGTTATTTATGAAGCTTGATTTTATGAAAGGCCAAGTATAGTCCAGGGGTTCACCATAAACCATTACCTGCAACACCTATTATAATAGTGCCTTAGAACTGTGGTCAACAGACAGCAAGTAGAAAATTATAAATGCTTAAGTATCTAGGCCTTGTTTCACACGGGCAGTCCCATCAGATCTCTTTACATGGTATATCCTGTATTAAAGGAGATGTTTTTCTCTCGGTGCAGCTCCACTAGATATGGATATAGCTACCACCTAGTTAAAATGTTATCATTTTAAAAGGTGTTCCTCAATGGCACCCTTTATATTTCAGTACAGGTTTCTTTTAATTTGGTTGGAAGGTAAATGGCATCACTAGTCTTCACCATCACCATCAGACAAACCACAATGCCACCAATCACAAGTAAAAGTATAAAATACATAAGCAAAGAGTGTCCCTATATAGGTCATGTACACAACTTCCTCTGTAAGGTCCTGATAGGCCGTCTTTTACTTTTAGTCACCCATAGAAGATTACAGTAAAAGTGCAACCTCAATGTAAGCTGACATGTTCTGGATCTCAAGAGGGTTGAGTGTTTACCAACAATGCAAAGGCACTGGTCACATGGTCTATGCCAGGAAGCTTGGAAGACTCATGTTCTGGAAGAGCCAACCAATCCAGCAGCTTTATGGGCCCATTAACACCATGTCTGGATCATCTCCAGACCAGACCAGATTGTTTCCGGACCCAAAATGCATCCTAATGTATGCCTGTGCTATTTCTGGCCTCTGTTCACACCAGCGAAGTCCGTTCCAGACCAGAAAAATACTGCTTGTCCTATTTTGTCTGTTCTGGAATGCACTGGAACGCATAAAAACGGATCAAAAACACATACATACGCTCTGGAACGCACCTGTAAGACCATTTTAAGCAAAAAATAAATTACAAACGCGGCTGTAAAAACGGGACAAAAACCCATTGCACTGCACTCCAGATATGGTCCAGAAAATGGTGTGAACCTGCCCTTAGGGCCATTCACCACATCCAGATCATCTCCAGACCAGACCACATTGTTTCTGCACCCAAAATGAATCCTAATGTATCCCTGTGCTATTTCTGTCCTCTGTTCACACCAGCGCAGACCATTCCAGACCAGAAAAATACTGCATTTCTCATTTTGTCTGGTCTGGAATGTACTGGAACTGCAGGCAGGTTCAGACTATTTTCCGGACCGGATCTGGTCCGGAAAATGGTCTGAACCTGCCCATAAGACTCCTATTCTGGAAGAGCTGACCAATCCAGTGATCACTAATCCTTATCTTAGTCAAAAGCCACATAACCAATGTCTCTTCACTGGTCCCTTGTTCTGTAGCAGATGGCTATGGACCCCCCTGAATCACTGATCTTTCTCTGTGTTATGTTAAAATCACTAAATGCGATAATTTAAATAAAGGTCTGTTTATTTTAGCACCCACGTCTACTTTAAAAAACACAATATTGTTGCCACTCACGGCCTTAACGGCTAACAAACAGAAGTTGTGTACTTTTAAATGAAAGGCACAAACAGCTGTCGCGGAGCATCAGCACAGCTCACTTAATTGCATCATTTACTGTTGCGTGGTCACAGGTCAATTGGTCCCGAAAGAAGAATATTTCTTTCTAACCATTTCAGACTCTTGTTATGCGGAAAGGTGACCTTGTTGACATGGCATGCAGGAGGGAAATGGTCATCCCCATATGTACTCAGAAAAAAACACCTCAAGTATTGTACTATCTGTTACAAGGGGAAAGGACAGCTGCTGCTCTGTAAAACACAGCCTGTGACAGCTTTAATATGGTCTGTAGCCTTATTTTATGGCTGGAGTTAAACTTAAGTTTATCTCAACCATTTGTACATTCCATTACTTGACAAGTCCTTACCACCTCAGCTGGTGGGCTGTTCCACAGTTTCAATGCCTCTAAAGATGACAGTACACTGGAGAATTGTATCAGATGATTAGGCAATCCCAGACCTAATCTTCTGATAATCTGCCTAAAGCTGGCCATAGACAATCATAGGAAGTTGGAAGAGTAGGAACCATCTGACCACCTTCAGGAATTTTCCCAGCCAGTAGTTCAGAGTGGTTTAATCAAAGTACCAATCATGTTTGGGGGGTGTAATGCTAACAATTCCAGGGGGGGCAAATAATAAAATAAGTAAAGGCTTTCTATCCCATCTGACAACTTTTTCCTCAAATGAGCTTCATCTGATGGTACCTGCAAGTGGCCTATTGACATGAAGTTATCTCCCAATCTGGCTGAAAGCTACATAATAAAAATTTGTTGTCTCATACTTGAGGGCATGTTTACTCTCTTTGCATGTTTGAGTTGGTATCTTCTCGTATTTATTTGGTGGATTCCCCTGGATACTCTTATTTCCTCTCACAACCTCAAAACAATAGGTGAACTGTTTTTTCCCCACACTGGTCATTGTGTAGGTATAGCTGTGATTAAAGCATATCTAAACCTAAGAACAAAAAAGTAATATACTGCAGCTTTTCAGTCTTTGGATGTGATGGTTGCATTAGTCACTCCCTTTCTTTCCCTCAGCAGGGTTAGGGCTGCAAACATGGAAAAGCTGGCGGCACATCATCACTTCCCATAACACTATGGTGGTACAATGGGCATGGCCCTAGGCTGACCACAAGAAAGCTATCAGATAGGTTGTACATTGACATGATTGCCCGTAGTTCCCCAGTAAGGCCTTGTTCACGTTCCGGGCCGTTTTTGGTTAATAAAAAAAAAACAAAAAACATTTTGGGGGGTTTAAAATGGGCTTTCAGTGCGTTCCAGGGCGTTTGCATGTGTTTTTGATGCGTTTGCATGCGTTCCACAGCAGGTAAAATAGGGCTTGCTGCAGTTTTTTTACATGCTCTGGAACTGAACGTTGCGGTGTGAACTAGAGTCCAAAATACCATTGGAATACATTGGACGCAGTTTTGATCCGGTCTGTAACTGCTCTGCTCCTGGAACGCGCTTGGTGTGAACAAGGCCTAACTGCACACGTTTGGGTGACAACTCAGCAACTACTAATGTCACAAAGGAAGCCTGTAGTTAGTGTTGTCACCCTTTAAAGTGAATGGGATTCCTCATCAGAATGCATGTTTATGTGACACATAATGCACTTCAAATGTCCAAAAATCTGGCCTTAAAATCTGATAGATGCTTTTGAGAGATATTGAAAAAAACACCCACAATATTCCTCTGAACAAACCCTGAAATTACAAATGCTTCATATGATTTTTGCAACAAAGAAAACCGTTTTTATTGCCTCAATGCTCACTATAACCATCTCCCGGTCTTAGGTTACTCAAAAGTGCAATTTGTAACATTAAAATGTTTGCTGCAACTGACACAAAACGTGTTTGGATTGGTAGGCTTGTAAATCTGCCCCGTCTACTTCTTAATTGTGCATCTGTTTGTAATGAAAATGTGTCTCATCTTGCTCTGTGCTAAGTTGCTTGATAAATGTCCCCCAATGTGTGTACTAAAGCCTGCGCACACTAAGGCCTGGTTCACACCTGTGCGTATTGCATAAGCATGTCACACGCGCGGTTTCTTCCCGGAGTTTGGCGCGTTTTCATGTGCGTTTTTTTACATTAGAAACGGTTGCACGCGCGTTTTGGAGCGACAACAGAGGTATCCAATGAAGAAGAATTCCTGTTTTTCCGCAAGCGTCCAATGAAAAAGACTTCCTGAGACGCAGCATTTCCCTTTCCTGTATAAAAAGACCTTTGTGGTGTGTGTGTCGGATTTTTTGCAGAGAACAATTTTGGATTATTTTTGCCATTATGGAGCTGACCATACGACGAAGGACTGCAGCAGTCGTTGCAGCACTTAATGGCGCTTCCTGCACTCGCCAATAAACCTCAAACTTGAAAACGCCATCTCTGCGGTGAAGGCAGCTTGCGCCCTTCACAATTTTGTACGTTGTAGAGATGGGTTTAATTTTGATGATTCATTGGCGCACTGCATGGAGAGTAGCCAATGCAGCGGCAGGCGTGGAACAACGAATAGTGGCAGCATTCGTGACCGATTCGCTGCATACTTCATGACACCTGAGGGGGAGGTGTCATGGCAGATGCAAGCGATTCAGTCTTGATTCCCCTCAAAAAATTAAACTTTTTCCCTTGATCTGATACCAATAAAATATATTTGATTTGAAAACAGACTTGAGTATTTTGTTTATAACAATAAGTGCACGCATGTTACATTAAAATAGCTGCACGCATGTCACATTAAAATAGCTGCACGCATGTCACATTAAAATAGCTGCACGCATGGGACCTAAATAGCTGCACGCATGGGACATTAAAATAGCAGCACGCATGGGACATTAAAATAGCAGCACGCATGTCACATTAAAATAGCTGCACGCATGTCACATTAAAATAGCTGCACGCATGGGCGGGCGCATGCGCAGTTCCGATTCTCGGCCGGGAGACGAGCAGATACACAAGGTAAGTCTATGGACGCGTGCACCCGACTGCAGACACCGCTGGATCGGAGAGACAGAGCAGTCAGCGCTGGATCGGAGTGACGCCGCACCGCTGGAGGGACACATGAAAACATGGGGAAAGAAGAGGAAGATCAGAATAAGAGACATCATTTGAGGTAAGTGCTAACATTTACATGGGGGGGAGGGGAAAAAAATTTGGCTTTAATGTCACTTTAAGGGAAGTCCTTAAAGCAGCATTGGAGGGGGAAGGAGATTGTTACTTTAACATGTAGTGAGAATGAGCAATTGAAGAAATCTGAAATCTGGATGACTGCCAATGTACATCATTTATGTTTGCAATAAACAATGTGTGTCAGTATTGGGGAGCTTGTAGTGGACGGCACAAGGACACCAGAGTAGGGCCGGTTCTTATACAGGCGTGAAATAGCTGCTGTAAGCTCCAGTTGTTTTGCCTGACAATTGATGGAGAGGCCCTGCTCATGTCCAGGACTTCCCCTTTTATTTAATATTGTGAGAACCTTGTAAAAATATATTTAACTGGTGACGGTCTTGTAGGAAAGCATGTAATGCATCCATCCTTCTCATAACAACATTGTTTTGGAACCCCTGTAACGTAACAGAGGGACAACAAACTACTTGTATGTTCTGTGTATCATATTTAAAACAAACCTGTAACATGAAGAATGTAAAACTAAACTCGGCTGGTTTTAAAGCAGACACCATGGACTGCCTACATTTTTCTTTAGTTTCAGCAATCTTTATTCCCTGTGCCCTGAGAGTCCCCCTCCCCCAGAACACATATTCAAATCATGACTTTTCAGAAAGTCTGTGCTTTGGCACATCCCTGACATTCCACAAATGTATTTGAAAGTTAGAGTTGAAGATCACCCTCTTTTAGAGAGTAAGTAATGTGTCTGTGTGTAAATCCGCCCTCCCCCAAGAGGCGTTGGCCATATTGTGCTAGTATTAGCACATAGTGGCCCACTTAAAAGGAGAACTATGGGGTTAAGGCTTTTCCCCATAGTTCTCCTTAGGGGAACGGGAGTACACAAACTAGCGTCCTCCCGTCACCCAAAGCTCAGTATACCGCGAGCTGTACAATTATGCCAGGATCCGCCCAGCTGCGTGACTGACAGCTGGTTCTGCCTATCTAGAGGCAGAGCCAGCTGTACCCGCCCCCTCCCCCGTCCGTTCCGCCAGTCAGCGCTGGCGGATCAGAGCGGGGAATCCAGCCCCTCCCGTCACGGCAGGATCGAGAGGTGAGCGAACGCCGGTATGTGTTCGCTCACCTCCCGATCTACTGAGCCGACCTGGGACAGTCTCATTGTCACAGGTCGGCTAGAACTCTGAGGTGAGTGAAAAGCCCCCCCCCCCCCCCCAAAGTTTCCCTTTA
>NW_017306853.1:310311-347867 GCF_000935625.1 Nanorana parkeri | reverse complement strand
GGGAGTGAAAAACCCCCCCCCCCCCCTCATAGTTCTCCTTTAACTAGTAAACGATCCCCTCCAGCTCGGTGCTGTTGCCGCCATCTTCTCCTGGTTTTCTTCCGGTGGTGTCCCTCCTTAACAGGGCGCTTACTATTCCGGTAGAGGACCTGTCTGTCTTTAAAGGAGAATTATGAGGCGAGTGCCTTTCACTCAGCCTCATAATCTGAGCCGACCTGTGACAATGAAACTGCCACAGGTCGGCTCAGTAGATCGGGAAGTGAGCGAACACATACCGGCGCTCGCTCACTTCTCGATCTATCCGTGCAGAGAGCTGTAGCTCGCGGTATACTGAGCTTTGGGTGACGGGAGGACGTTGGTTTGTGTCCTCCCGTTACCGTTAGCAGAACTATGGGGAAAAGCCCTGACCCCATAGTTCTCCTTTAAGGACTATAAGCAGTCGGGAACCCTTTCTAGAGCTCTGTTCTCATTGGTGGACTATGCACTTCATCTCTTCCCAGCTGTGACCTTACTTTGTCTAACTGGTCAAAATCCCTAAAAGAGATCTAACTGCTGTGGTTGGTCCCTCACTTGTAGAGCGCGTGGAGCAAATGGCTGAAGCATTTCATTTCAGTTGTGATGGTTTGATAGAAGTCTCTCATTTCTCGCATGTGTCTCATGTCAGTTCATATAGGTAGGGTACTTTTGTTAAAGTACTGTATTGCAGAACCCTTGTATAAAAAGCATTTAATATGCATGGCCTTCAAGAAAAGTGTCTCCTTAGGTTGGCTCCTGACAACATCATCAAGGATGCAACTGGTGGCCAAAACAACCCCATCGTCAAGACTCCCTGCTTTGGCTTTCCATCCAGTCGCAAGTCTTGCCACTCTAAATCTGCCAAATCCTCAGGGTTTTGTCAGCATGAAGGTGCTTCTCTAATATCCAGAGTAGGGAGACATTTGTTAACCTCTGTAAGCCCTCGTTCACACCTGAACGTTTTGTAGCGCGTTCTACGCTCGACGAACGCTCTACAAAACGCTCAAAAATATAAATCCCATTGTATTCAATGGTCTCGGTCCCACCTTGGCGTATTTCCGACCGTCCCTAACGCGCTACAAAACAGCCCCCGCCTGAAACGGTACAGGTACTACTTTGGGCCGTTTTGTTGCACGTTTCCATTGGGATACAGCCAAGTAGCCTTCGGAAACGCGCGTTTGTCGCGCGACTTTTTTTACAGCGAATCGCGGTAAAAAAATGCGCGACAGACGCGCATATGCAATACGCCTAGGTGTGAACGAGACCTAAATGCTTAGACAGCTTGCATCTCTGACATTCGGGTGCAGGAGGTGGTATCTTAGGGCTACAAACTGGAATTTTGATCCCGGCCACCTCCTCTGCTTATCACCTCCAACTTTCCTATGTCACTGCACAGATTAACAGATCTTCACTGAGCCCTCTCGGGTCTTCTGGATCAAGAGGTTATTGTCCCACTTCCGGTGGCAAAGCGGTTCCAGGGGCTTCACCTCAGACCATTCACTGTTCCGAAGCCCAAAAAGGGCATTTGCCCCATTTTGAATCTTAAATCTCTGAAAGCGTTAATTTGAGTCCAAATATTTTGCATGGAATCTATTAAATCCATCATTGCCTCCCATTACCTGGGAAACTTTCTGGCTTATGTAGACATCAAGGATTCTTGTTTGCATGTCCCCATCATTCCAGCACATGAGTGATTCCTACGCTTTGCTGTAGAGCTCCTGTGCTACCAGTTCATGGCCCTGCCCATCAGCATCTCGTCTGCACCTCCAGTATTCACCAGGATGCTGGTCCCAGTGCTACCCTAATTCTCATGGCATCCCCACTGTGGGATACTTACACAACCTCCTTTTGAGGGAACAGCCAGGTGGGCACTGTCACACAAAGTGACATTGACCATCCAAATGTCAAGACAATTCAAATGGATCCTGAACCTTCAGAGAACGTCGGTAGAACTGACTTGGACTTTTTAGAACTGACTTGGGTGGACTTGGATTTGTTTAGAGTATCTAGGCCTAGTCCTGGACACAGCACAGGCCAGGGTGTACCTTCCGCTGGAGAAACCTCTGACACTCCGGCCTTTAATTCAAACTCTCCGGTCCAGGAGCTGTCCGACCCTACACTTTTGCAAAAAAATATAAATGCGTGTAGTGGGAGGAGTTATCAGGGGTTGGTATACAGTTTTTTTGTTTTCTAGAGTCCAATCATCCTGTAGCAGGCAGTATAAGATGAGAAAGCTTACTTGTTTAAAGGTAAAGTGGACAACTAAAATTCGGGGGTTGATGGAGGCTAAAGAGTACAGAGAATGTCAGATGCTGAAAAGGAAAAGCAAGGTGGGGGTGCTGTGTCTGTGCTTGCCCCCAAGCGCAGTGCAGATTACATCACTTCTGGTCCCATGGCTGTCAGTGCTTGGCTCCTGAAGCCCAGCAATAAGCTATTAAAGTGCGATCTGCACTTCAATAGCTTATTTGGAGTATAAAGGTGACAGTAGGGGTCTTTTGGATCCCCAGTATCACCTTAAAGAGGACCTGTCACCACCAATCTGCTATCACATGGGGGGGCTTGTAAGCCAATAATAAAATAAAAATACGTTTTTAAAAATAATAATCAAATAAAATAAATGTAACAATAATTTTAAAAATGTTTAAGTCGCCTGCCCCCTCCGCATCACAGCGTAAACACACGTCGGGTGCGCCTATGTACGTATCGCCGCGCACACCAGAGTGAGAGCAATAATTCTAGGAGCCAATATTTATGCGTATCTCTAAACTGATGACCTGTAGGAGTTTTTAACGCGTCATCTATGGACTTTTTGGGGTACTGAATTTTGTTGCCGTTTCACAGACGCACATCATTTTTTACCTGGACATGCTGGGTATCCAAATGTATAAAAAGACTACTTTTCAAGCACACCAACTTCCAAACACCTACACCACTACCTTAGCCCCCAAAACACCTGGGCTATACAGTGGTCTAGGTTAGTGATCATAAACATATGTATATATATTACTCTTTTGATAGGGTTTGGTGACCATTGAGTGAAACGATATAAAAAACCTTCTAAATTAGTAACCTTCTAAATTTGACTTGCAGAAAATATATAATGTTTGGGGGTTTAAAGGAGTACTATGGGGTCAGTGTTTTTCCCCATAGTTCTCCTTGGGGTAACGGGAGGACACAAACTAGCGTCCTCCCGTTACCCTAAGCTCAGTATACCGCGAGCTATAACTCGCGGTATACTTAGACGCCGCACCTGGAGCGGATCCCGACGTAGCTGACGGGATCCGCCCAGCTGCGTGAGTGACAGCTGGCTCTGCCTATCTAGAGGCAGAGCCAGCTGTACCCGCCCCCTTCCCCGTCCGTTCCGCCAGTCAGCGCTGGCAGATCGGAGCGGGGAGAGGGGAATCCAGCCCCTCCCCCTGTCACGGCAGAGAGACGTGACAGGATCGAGAGGTGAGCGAACGCTGGTATGTGTTCCCTCACCTCCCGATCTACTGAGCCGACCTGTGACAGTCTCATTGTCACAGGTCGGCTTAGAACTGAGATGACTGGAAATCACTCATCTCATAGTTCTCCTTTAAAGTAATTTCAGGCCTAAAATGTGGATTATAACATGGGTGCAAAAAACTAAAAAAAAAAAGGCCTCGGTCATTAAGGGGTTAAACTTCTTGTATAATTCCTCAAAGTATAGGGACCCCGTGGTGAATTGACACAATTGGTGATCTGTTTTATGGTTTATATTTCACATGTAAATAGTGGCAGATTCTAAAATAATTACCCAAATACTCACTGCAGCAAGTCATGTTCGAATCTTAAAAAATCAAATTGCATAAAGTAAAAGTTTAAAAAAACTAAACTTTCAGGCTGGGGCAACATTATCATCTGTGATTCTATAAATAGAGTGAGTCCACTTTTGGAAACTATATAAAAACCTAATGCTGAAACATACAACATAGGTGGCATGCATGGAATACATGGCATAGACGTAGCTCTAGAAGCACCTCTTCTGCACGGGTCTGTCACGCACTCCTCATTAAATCTCAATAAGTATACAATGAGCAAAGGGATGCCTTTAATTCAGCAAGTAAACAGGTTGACCTGCGGATTCTTCCCTGCTCCCGCATTGTTCTCCCCTGCACTTGATGGAAAGAATGTCTCTTCTTGGTGTAGTAGAGTAAAGGGGCGTTGAAGCTATTTTTACACATGTTTGACATTAACACGGGCAAAACTATAAACCTCAGCAGACCATGAAACCCTGCACAAAGTTTTGAAATATTTTGAAAGGGGTCATTTGCAGTAATGGGCTTTATCATGTATTTTCAGATGCCCTGTGCTGTATTTTCAAGGGGTCCATTCAACTGACCTGAATGGTAAAATGCAATGTAGTTACAGTATGCAGGACCACAGGATTCAGCACCAACAGTAGCGTCACCAGTTTGCACAGCACCTTCCAATATAAAGGAAGACAGTACAGTTACAATACAATTCCAGAGCTTTACTCAAGGTACAAGGCAGCCATTAGAGGTCATGAGTTCATTGGAAAAAAAATTATTTTCTGAACTCCATGCATTTTTCCTAATGTACATTAAAATTAAAAATGCAAGAAACTGCATGACACTGCAGCCAGTAAGAACTAGGCCTAATGGGGAGGGAAAAAAACTTTCTAAAGGTACGCAAGGCACAGACACTTAGGCCTGGTTCCCACCTGGGCGTTTTACAGCGCGTAGGAACGCGCTGCAAAACGCCCGACGCCCAAAGAAGTATAGGAGCTTCTTTGGGGCGTATTTGCCGCGTGTATCCATTGGGATACAGCCAGGTAGCCCCGACAAATGCGCGTTTTTTTACTGTGAATCGCGTTAAAAATGCGCGACAAACGCGCATATTCGATACACCTAGGTGTGAACCCAGCCTTATTGCCCTGCTTTAATAACCATTTTAAAAAGTATCTAAACCCAAAACCAAAAACTGAATATATTGCAGCTTACCAGTCTTTAAATGTAGTGGCTGCATTAGCTTTCTTTTTTCAAGATTTTTTCTGTCCCTTCGAGTCTAACCTCATGTCTCTATTGTAGCTATGGAGGTAGCCATGGCTGTCACACAGGTTGGACTTCAAATATATCTGCCTTTGTTTATCTCTATTACATGATCGCCTTATGGGACTAGTAGTTTAAACCAGAACCATAACGATGCTTGTGCTGTCTTATAACAAGGATCAGCAGAAATGCCCTGCACTTCCTAAAAATGTTTCTAGCTTGAAAAAAAAAAAAAGAAAACGAATGCAGCCACCACATCTAGGGACCGGCAGGGTCAAATATATGACATTTATGGTTTGGGGTTTACATATGCTTTACCAAGAATCTATAAATAATGTTTTCTTTTTCTCAGATGCAACTGTAAGGCCCCATTCACACTGAGCGACATGAAAATCCAGCGATTTTGAGCGATATTGCGAGACTTATCGCGCAACTTTTTCCTATTGGGCTGTATGCAATCAGGAGCAATATCGCTCGAAAAAAGGGTCATGTAGGAGCGACAAGCTACCATCGACGAGCTACAAGCGACATTGAGCGACGAGATGTGAACAGCTCCATTTAAATGGATTGGAGAATAGCCTTTACCCTAGCGGTCTGAATGAGGGCCTAGAACTGGTGTCATCTCTATAAATATAAACACCCCCCTTTCCCATACAGTTCCATTCACCCCCATTCCACCTGGGGTCTGATAGCCCCTCCATACTGGTGCCCTCACTGATTCTCGTTATTGGCACCATACACACACCCATCCGCCGGCCATCCCCATATGTGGCTCCGTCCTTTCCCAAGCCGTGCGTTGGTCCCCACCATTACCCAGTATTCCAGTTTCACCTTCATGGGGCGTGCCCCGGAAACGCGTCAACGTCATCACACACAGGAATTGTCTAGTGGATGCCTTACTGCATGTCAGCTCCCATTCCATGCCTGTGTAACACTCATGTTTGTGAGTACCATTTTATCTCCTTTTTACTTCATGCTTATTGAAATAAATTGATCTGCACTAGGAAAGGCGCTCCCTTTGTGTTTACTTTCCAAGCTACATAGAGTGATATCGCTGCAAAAAGCGCTCGATAAATCGCTCAGTGTGAATGGGGCCTTAATGCTCCCCCCAAGCATTTCCAGAATGCTGAATAGGCTCTCTATAAGATTCATTTATTTTATTGCAGCAGTTCCTCAAACTATGTCCAAGCTGTCTAGCAAATGGCAGTTAAAAGGGTTGGGGCAAATCATATAAAACTAGAAACAGCTCACACCTGTCAAGCATCCTTGTAATCCACATTTGGCGCACGGATGACCCTCTTCTGGAGCGTTTGTCTCAAAAAAAGTAGAACCAGCACACAATGACTTTCCAAAGAATATCAAACTTTATTCTACATGCATCTGTACAAAAAACAATCACCGACTCATTTCTGCCTTACTTGGCCTTAGTCATAGCTCATGCTGAGTAAGGCAGAAACGGATCAGCGGTGGTTTTTTTGTAGAGATGCATGTTGAATAAAGTTTGATTTTCTTTGGAAGGTCAATGTGTGCTGGTTCTACAGTTTCAGACAAATCATATAACCCATGCCGGGATGCTTACATCATTCACCTTTTATTCATAAAGCTAAAACCTTTTTTCCTTTTTGTCCATTTAAAACTACATGTTCCTATAGGACTAAGCTGCCAACAGGGTCACCATGATGCTGTGCGATTTTGTTGCAGAGTAAACATTGTCGCACTGTTGAAGGAAATTTAAGGATCTACTAAAATGATTGATAGTAGGGATGCACCGATACCACTTTTTTAAGACCGAGTACGAGTACCGATACTTTTTCTTAAAGGGACAGGTCACATTTTTTCTAAGGCAATACAAACTAATGATTTTAGGTCAGTTTCTTAATATTTATATTAATATATTAACAGCCGGCCCGTACAGATCCGTGCTGCGGATGGATCCCGTCTGCGTCCGAGCAGGGACACCAGCTGTACGCAGCATGAATCTGTACGGGCCGGCTCTTAGTCATGTGAAATGAGGCCTAAATGTAAGTTTAAGATTTTTTTTTTACTTTTGGAAAAGCTTGGTGGAGTTATAACTGGAGCAAAAGCAGAGGTTTTGCCTGTGATGTTGCAACTTGCAGGTGCAAAACTATGGAGTCCAGCCAGGGATTCATAGCTGAGTAAATACAGCATGAATAAATAAAATAAAATAAATTTCTTTTGCTGAATAGATTATATCAAGTAAGGATTCCTTTATCTTTGACCATGCTGTATTAATAACATTGCAAGGCATTCCTGGACCTGTATATCAATATATTTTTTAAATGTGCCAGGTATACAGAATTGGATACAGCTGTGCCACACTATCATCTATTTTCCCCACTATGGGGATACAAGCCTTAGTTAGCAATGGCATGATCTAAATATTCATTTCATTATTCAATGTCTTTTTTTTATATTATAAAGTTTATCATGTCTTTTTTTTTTCATTGAATAAGGAAATTAATATTTAGATCATGCCATTGCTAACTAAGGCTTGTATCCCCATAGTGGGGAAAATAGATGATCACATGTCCAGACTCCAGCACACTGTATAGTGTGGCACAGCTATAGCCAATTCTGTATACCTGGCTTTATAGCATAAAGCCAGGTATACAGAATTGGCTATAGCTGTGCCACACTATACACTAAACATTACAGGCATATATATTTTTGTGCCATGTGCCCAGCCACCATGCGGTGCTCCTAACCTGCTGTGTCGTCTCCATCTCCTTCAGCCACTCCGTGTCACAGCCTAGTCATCTGCTCCATGCTGGCCTCTTCTCCCGCTGATTGATATGACAGGCTTCCTCACCAGTCAGGAGTGAGGACTTGGAGGCGGAGTTTACTTCGGCCATTCGCCCATGGAGGAGCAGTTTGCAGCCATGTTTTTCATTCCAGACGCTATGGAGGTCCTGTGTGTGGCGGTTTCGTGTCCTTGGAGATGGCGGGTGCGGCACATGTACGGGTGCGGCACATAAAACTGTGTTAACGGGGGTAATCAGGAAAACAAAAAACATCCGTGTTAATCCTAATGGCAGACTGCATCATTTATGTCATTTTTTTTATTTTGCCCATAATAACATTTTAACTACTGATGCTACTTTATAATATAGAGAGAGTCGTAGGACAGTTTACAAGTCTGTATATGAAGTGAAGTCATCAAAATGTGGAATAGCCAGTAAGTGAAAATACAAAAGTTGAACAATAAGTAGTTTTAAATAATCATTATTATTTTTCTTGTCATGATATCAGAACAGTAGGCATATAAAATGTTGTATATCAGCATTCCATACATCGCAGTTTCCATAACATCAGTGCCAATTGGCTTTTTTGCTGTATGGCATGATCTAACTTCCCTCAAGCTAGTACACTTAACGTGACATTAAACCCTCAGATTTTTTAACATAAAACAATAGTGTAATGTGCGCCTTACTGTTATTCATAGTAGTTTCCCTTCTCTTTGCTGCTCTTCCTTTTAAATCTGTATCTCTTCTCATGCTCTGCAGAACTTCTGTTTTGCAGCAGACTGCCTTGTCTCTGGAATGGATACACGGTGTCTGTGTATCCGTTTGTATAGGCTTGTAACCTGAGCCAGCACTACAGGAAGAGGCCCTGGGCTGAAATGGGAAGTTCTCTACAGCATGAGAAGACATGAGGATTTAAAAGGAAGAGCAGCAAAGAGAAGGGAAACAACCATGGATTACAGTAAGGCACACATTACAGTATTGGTTTTTAAACATTACAGGCATATATATTTTTGTGCCATGTGCCCAGCCACCATGCGGTGCTCCTAACCTGCTGTGTCGTCTCCATCTCCTTCAGCCACTCCGTGTCACAGCCTAGTCATCTGCTCCATGCTGGCCTCTTCTCCCGCTGATTGATATGACAGGCTTCCTCACCAGTCAGGAGTGAGGACTTGGAGGCGGAGTTTACTTCGGCCATTCGCCCATGGAGGAGCAGTTTGCAGCCATGTTTTTCATTCCAGACGCTATGGAGGTCCTGTGTGTGGCGGTTTCGTGTCCTTGGAGATGGCGGGTGCGGCACATGTACGGGTGCGGCACATAAAACTGTGTTAACGGGGGTAATCAGGAAAACAAAAAACATCCGTGTTAATCCTAATGGCAGACTGCATCATTTATGTCATTTTTTTTATTTTGCCCATAATAACATTTTAACTACTGATGCTACTTTATAATATAGAGAGAGTCGTAGGACAGTTTACAAGTCTGTATATGAAGTGAAGTCATCAAAATGTGGAATAGCCAGTAAGTGAAAATACAAAAGTTGAACAATAAGTAGTTTTAAATAATCATTATTATTTTTCTTGTCATGATATCAGAACAGTAGGCATATAAAATGTTGTATATCAGCATTCCATACATCGCAGTTTCCATAACATCAGTGCCAATTGGCTTTTTTGCTGTATGGCATGATCTAACTTCCCTCAAGCTAGTACACTTAACGTGACATTAAACCCTCAGATTTTTTAACATAAAACAATAGTGTAATGTGCGCCTTACTGTTATTCATAGTAGTTTCCCTTCTCTTTGCTGCTCTTCCTTTTAAATCTGTATCTCTTCTCATGCTCTGCAGAACTTCTGTTTTGCAGCAGACTGCCTTGTCTCTGGAATGGATACACGGTGTCTGTGTATCCGTTTGTATAGGCTTGTAACCTGAGCCAGCACTACAGGAAGAGGCCCTGGGCTGAAATGGGAAGTTCTCTACAGCATGAGAAGACATGAGGATTTAAAAGGAAGAGCAGCAAAGAGAAGGGAAACAACCATGGATTACAGTAAGGCACACATTACAGTATTGGTTTATGTTAAAAAATCTGAGGGTTTAATGTCACTTTAAACCTTTGGAGCACATACAATAATGTCAACAGAGAGTTTAGAGGAGTGTAAAAGAGAAGGAATGATGCAGCTAGTTCCATTTTATTAGAGAGGAGGGAGGCTGTTATTAACCTATTCAATTGTTTGTTCTACTAGGCAGTAGCCAGCCAACCATGTTCCCAAGCATCCACTAGCACGAGACTGTTAAAATATGATATCTTTTACAATGTCATCTGTTGCACTATGAGCGTTTTGGCAAAATAAAACACTAAAGAAGAAGCAGAATGCATTTTATTGCAGCACTTGGAAACACACTGGAAAATCGTAGTGTTAGATGATGCCTATTATTGGAAAATTGAGTTGATGACCACTGCAAGTTTATGAGAGAGCTACGGTGTTTTCTGCAGGCACAGTATACTTATTTCAGTACAGCGCTGCATGACGGAATAAACGTCAGTCAAAGTACCGCAGCGCTGAACACTGAAAAATGGCCTGGCCAGGAAGGGGGTCTAAACACCTGGTCTTGAAGTGGTTAAAGAAGTGGTCATGGGGACTTCTTAAAGTAGTATTAAGGTCTGGGCATTTTTTTACCTTAATGCATTCTTTCTCCCCCCCAGTCCCCCCCTCCCCCCAGACTTACCTGTCAGCTACGCTGTCCCCGCTGCTGGTCCCAAAGCGATCCTCTGCTCCCTGAACTTCCTGGTTGTGGGGGGAGGATACTGATGGCAAAAGAGCCATAGGCTCCTTCTGCCATCAATCAAACTGTTGGGCGGAGAAGAGGGGCGTGGTCTGCCACGGGGTTGTGTGTGTCTATGGAGGCACACAGCCACTGCGGGCACGAGCGCGCATGGGTGCCTCCATTAGCCAACGGAGGCACCCATGCAGGGGGCGGAGGGAAGATTGCTGTGGGGACCCACTAGAAAACAAGGAATTTAAAACTTTTAAAGAAAAACGGCAACAGCCCCAATCAAAGGTGGGTCTCCTTGTAGGTAATATTTTTAAAAAAATGGAGGCTTTAACATCACTTTTCAGACAGTTTCAGACAGCGCTGGGAAAAATTGCAGATGAAAACAGGTGCAAAACAGGCGCAAAATACATGCAATTGGAAAAGTAGTGCAAGCTTAGGTCAAAAAAGGGGCACATGTTAAAAGACAGATTTGCACATTTAAAAAAAATTATCTAAGAGTCTAAAACTGTTGCAATTGCTTTGATAAACTCCCCCCTGTATGTTTTTTAAGTGTTCAGGTAATTGCCCATGCGACCAGGTATAGATGGGGGAGCACAGCTGTCGCAGCACTGGAAAAGGGCACTCTGCAAGGTAAGTTTGTGAATTAGACACACCTTCACAGGTCTGATTATCCAGGATCTGATTTGTATTGCTCCCGCTGTACTTCCTGGACGTGTTGCAGTCACATTCCCAATCCCCTCTCCTCCTGGTCAATTACAAATCAAGAACCCCAGGCTTCATTTTGTGACTGGCCAGGAGGAGAGGGGTTGGGAATGGACCGGAGCACTGGGTACAAAGAGTCACCTTTACAGTCTAAACACTGGTAGAGAGGAGGCTGAGGAAATGTTTCCTACTGCCTGCAGCAGACTGATGACATAATTCCAGCCTCAGCAAAGTCACTACTTGGTGTTCAACAAAGAAAGGAGGCTATTCACTAAAGGGGTGAAGAGTTTGGAAAAGTCAGGAGAAGTGCACAATCTAGGGGCCAAAATAGCTAGCTGATGTGGAACAATTCTCCAATTCAGCTCACTTTCCAGTTCAGCTATGTTGTTGTAGATTGTTCACTTCTCCGGCCTTCTCCAAACTCTTCACCCTTTTGTGAATAACCCCCAAAGTGTTAAAAATGGTATTAAGTTATCTAATTCGCTTGCCCATCAAGCTACCTCCATGCTGTGAATTTACCAGTGCGCCCCAGTGACATGGAGCCAGGGTGTCTGCTCTTGACACCTTTCTCTTTTACGAGCAGTCAAGTATGTTCAGTAGTCCGATTCTCTCAGCACTGAAAATGGCAACCAGCATATGCTTGACATTGAAAGGCCTTTGATCAGGTTACTCGGCTCAGAAGAACCCAACAGCCATCACCAAAGTTCTCCCCCCAAATATCACAGATAAACTGCAGTCTTGTTTGTAATTACATTTTCTATTTCCAGTCAGATTTGCATTTTCTGTTGCTCTGGGATACAACATTGCTCTTGCATACAACATTGCTCTTGTTATAGGATTCTTCTGAACTTAGGCTGCGTTCCCACCTAGGCTTCAGCGTTTCGTCTAGCGTGTTTAGCATGTATATCTGACTAAAGGATTCGAATTCTTGTATTAATGATGGAGGGTGATCTGGGGTTGTGAAATAAAAAAGAGAATATCATCCGCATATGCGGCCAATTTATGTTCCGTTGCACCAACCGTAATGCCAGAAATATTGCCATTTCGTCTGACAGTGGCCAAAAAAGGTTCCAGTGTCAGCACAAATAACAAAGGCGACAGTGGACATCCTTGGCGTGTACCGTTGTGTAAAACGAAACTATCTGATAGGGAGCCGTTTATTTTAATTTGGGCCGTTGGATTATTGTATAATGCCATTACCCCATGTTTAGCATGTTTTACACATGAAGATGTGTGTGTTTTAGCGAGCGGATTGAAATACATTGTGGTGAACACGTGCAATAACAAGTACATAAATGTGCAAACTGCTTGTGTCACGCATTTCTAGGCACTTCCATTAAAGTCTAAGGGGCCAAACGCGCTGAAATATGCCAAAAAAAAAAGGTACTTTTTCCAGCGTTCTCCAGTTTATAACTTGCAACAAAACTCTCATGGGGCACAGGGGATTTGTTGTGTTGAGTTTTGTTGCGCTTAGTTTTGAGCGTCAAAAAGTGTGAACAGGGACTAAGGGCATGTTCACATGATATCAGGTCCTGATCAGGTGCGGATCTGCAGACGCGGTGCTACTAAAGCAGTGCGTTTTTGACGCGTTTTCGGTCCGGATGCTGACAGATAATTTTTTTTTTTTTAGCCGTGGGGCTGTCAGTATGCAGATTCTTCCTCTGAGGTCACTTCCGCCCTCTCGGAACATCTACTTCCCTTTGTGTATGTAAAGCTGGTGATCAGACATGTATCACATGTTTGCAGGCATGTTGATAGTGCTGGCTACAGCAATCTGCAGAGAACGAGCCCGCAGGAGATGTCGTTATTGGGTACACCCGACCTTGAGGCTCCGGGACTCCATGGGTCAGTTCGTTCTGGAGTTTGTATGAGGATTTGCGAGGTCACCCGGAGAAATGTTTTTCCTTTAATCGTATCTCGTATGACATCATAAAAAGTGGAGCAAGAATACTATTTTTTTTTCTTAGCTGCATTGCGTTCCGTTTTCTTTGCATTTTCATTCGTTTTTTCTGCGTTCGTGCGTTTCCGGACCGGACAAAATGTGACATGCAGTATTTTTTCTGTCGTAAGCTGAACGGACTGCGCACGTGAGAACTGTAGCCCATAAAACACATAGGGATACATTGGGATGCATTTTAAGTGCAGGAGCGTACGGATCAGGTCAGCACAGAAAACGGACGTCGTGTGAACAGGCCCTTAGACAGCAGATCTCTGTGAGCAATTTCAGGAACTGGAGCCACTTATTGCACACTTGTCAGAAAACCTTTCTGTAAGCGGACTCTATCCTTCCCTCTGCTATCAGAGCATAAAAGCACCACAGACAAATAGCTCTCACTGTACCCTGGAAGAATAAACAATTATCTCGACAGCCATCCTTCCAGAAGAAATATCTGTTCCACAATTGCCAACCTTAGGGCCCATTAACACCATAGCATTGCCTTAAAGGCACAGTACCTTGCGATTAACTCACGTTATCGCACAGTGCACCCAGCATGCCATTACAATCTGTATTGGGCGTTGTTATCCTTTGCTCCTCTTTTTGGTTTGTTTCTGATTGGCTCTCATCAGCTCATGTTGTGATTGGTTCCTATGCTGTTCACATGTCTGCTACTAAGGCCCCGTTCACATATAGCGAATTGTCGCGCGATTTCCGCCGCGATATCGCGCATTTTTGCCGTGCGATATCGCGAGAAGGCGCCGGCTAATGTTATTCAATGGAGCTGTCATAACTCCATGTCGCGGTCGCAAGTCGCTTCTACCGGACCCTTTTTTTCGGCGGATTTTGCTTTTTTTCTATGGAGCCCGACGGGGAAGGTCGCGCTACCGTCGCTGGAACGTCGCCCCGAAAGTCGCGCTATCCCGGCCGTGCGGATCCGCTGCAAAAGGTATGTCGCTAGGTGTGAATGGGGTCTTAGTGTATAAATATTCATACTGGGGGCTCTGGTCTCTCAGTTCTGAGGAAGGGGGGAACTCCCCCGATACATGTCGGCACATTTGACTCTTCCCTACATGTATGTTGTTTTACATTACTTGTCTCCATCTTGTATTTGTGAGTAGTTTTTTAATCCCTGCATTTATTTTATATCTAATAAACAGTAACACACGAGGAAAGGGCGCTGTCATTTTTGTTTCTTTGCATGGTTCACGATGATACTTCCCAGTTGTCTTTGTGGATGCCAGGCTTCCTCAAATGACTGGTGGTGAAGATTGTAGAAGATTACCCTGCATTGGTTCGCCGAGCACTGTGGACACTATTTATCCATCTACTTATCTATTTTGCCTATTAACAACAATGTATCCTATTAGTGTATCACTTGGATGTAGATCCTCCAATCATGTCTGAATTGGTGCTGACACTGTTCTTCCTTCTGGAGGGTGACTACTTTTGTTCCCCATGGTCCCTGTGTGTGTTGTAGAGCAGTCACCGCTCCAAGCTCGCTCCCGGGATGGACTACAATCTCAATACAAAATAGTAAACTAAGGGTAAGATTGTAGTCCATCCCGGGAGTGAGCTTGGAGCGGTGACTACTTTACAACACACACAGGGACCATGGGGAACAGAAGTAGCCCCCCTCCAGAAGGAAGGACAATGTCAGCACCAATCCAGAGATGATTGGAAGATCTACAGCCGAGTGATACACAAATAACATACATTTTTGTTACTAGGTAAGGTACTTGAATTGATTTTTAAGATTTAAACAACCTGGTAGGAATATACACAGCACAATCTGAAGTCAGGGTACCATTTCCGGAAGTTACTTAGGTATTTCACCACCCTAATAATAAAAATCCTTTCATTGTCTTGGCTTCAGTAAACTGTAATGTGTTCTGTTGCTAGGGGTTGCTGCACTGCTTTATTGAAAAAACATCATACGCTACACGTGTGCATTAAAGGAGAACTATGAGGGGAGTGCTTTTGACTCACCACATAGTTCTAGCCGACCTGTGATAATGATACTGTCACAGGTCGGCTCAGTAGATCGGGCGGTGAGCGAACACATAGCGGTGTTCGCTCACCTCTCGATCCTGTCACGGCTCTCTGCCGTGACAGGGGAGGGGCTGGATTCCCCCCTCCCCGCCAGCGCTGACTGGCGGAACGGACGGGGGAGGGGGCGGGTACAGCTGGCTCTGCCTCTAGATAGGCAGAGCCAGCCGTCACTCACGCAGCTGGGCGGATCCCGGCACAATTGTCGGGATCCGCTTCAGCTTCGGTGTCTCAGTATACCGCGAGCTACGGCTCGCGGTATACTGAGCCTAGGGTGACGGGAGGACGCTAGTTTGTGTCCTCCCGTTACCCTAAGGAGATCTATGGGGAAAAGCCCTGACCCCATAGTTCTCCTTTCATTATGTGTATTCAGCTATCATTATCATCAGGCATGGCTAACCAATTATAAAAAAAAAAAAAACACGTTCAACCCATAAAGGGTAAATGAGGGTACTTGGAAACTTGTTTTCCCAACCTAAAACCAAAATACATCCTAACACATTTGTAAAATTTATGGGGAGGCCACTTGGCAAGTGACAGCCCTCCAGTGGCCATTAAATCCAGGACTTGGCTGTGAAATAGCTCCTGGTGTGATGCACTCTCCTCCTGCATATGAAGTGTAGAGGCCGCAGGAAGACTCGCTGGCCCAGCTGCGAGCGTTTTTTGTTTTTAGTTTCCTAACACCTGTTCGTCCCATACTTATATACTTGTAAAAAATCTTGTTTAGGATTCTTCGGTTATTCTCCGTGACTGCCCACATTCCCGGCTCTCACACGTGACCCAGAACAATGGTGGCCATTATAGATAGACTAACGCAGCATTGATACAAGGAGTTTTATAATGTGATATAAAAAGGTATAGAAGGACAGGGACCCGGGCCCACCTACTGTGACCACCTCACCAGCTCTAGGAAGAGAAGACTGAGGGGGCGCCTTTCCTGGTGCAGATCAAATTTATTTTCAATGGTCATAAGAAAACATAAGGTACTCGCACTCGTCACTCGCGCTCGTCACTCGCACACAGGAACCCCCCAGTGGATGTCCACCTGCTTGCCAGCTTTCACCTTATGGCTGTTTTTTACCTATGTTTGTGAGTACCTTATGTTTTCTTATGACCATTGAAAATAAATTTGATCTGCACCAGGAAAGGCTCTGTCTTCTCTTCCTAGATCCCACAGCTTTCCTGGCTTTTTTTTGGGGGGGGGGCAGTATGCCTAAGGCCCCGTTCACACTTAGCGATTTATCGCGCGGTAATTCCCGCGATATCGTGGCAATTTACCGCGCGATATCGCTCTCCAATGCTTCTCAATGGGGCAAAGGGTCCTGCTGTCGCGGGTCCTGCGTCGCTACAGCAGGACCCTTTTTGGAGCGCATTTAGCCGCGATTCAAGCTTGCTCAATGCAAGCATTTGCGCGATATCGCGCGATTTGCGAATCGCGCAGTGTGAATGGGGCCTAAGAGGATTTCCCATTGAGGAGAGATTTTTTGCGGTGCTTCATTGCTTTTACCTCACCAGCCTCAGATCAACAAAGGGGGACAAAAAAAAGGAGAAAAAGATACAAGTTTTCTCCAACAGCAATTGTTATTCTTTTTTATGTTCCCTCCAATAATAACAGCTGGAACCTGGTTGGCTACTGGATACCAAATCTAGTTTTCTTCTCCTCCAGTATTTTTAGGACATTACTTGGTGCTTTTCTAACATAAGATGAAGGGTGACTGATCTTGTCTCCGCCCACTCCTGTAAAAAAAGACTGGTCACTGCTGCTCTCTCTCCTTGTGCAGGGTGACTGGTCTTGTCTCCGCCCCCTCCTCAGATAAAGACTGGTCACTGCTGCTCTCTCTCCTTGTGCAGGGTGACTGGTCTTGTCTCCGCCCCCTCCTGTAATAAAGACTGGTCACTGCTGCTCTCTCCGTATGCAGGGTGACTGGTCTTATCTCCGCCCCCTCCTCTAATAAAGACTGGTCACTGCTGCTCTCTCCTTGTGCAGGGTGACTGGTCTTATCTCCGCCCCCTCCTCTAATAAAGACTGGTCACTGCTGCTCTCTCCTTGTGCATGGTGATTGGTCTTGTCTCTGCCCCCTCCTCTAATAAAGACCAGTCACTGCTGCTCTCTCTCTCCTTGTGCAGGGTGACTGGTCTTGTCTCTGCCCCCTCCTGTAATAAAGACCACTCGCTGTTGCTCTCTCTCCCTGTGTAGGGTGACTGGTCTTGTCTCCGCCCCCTTCTGTACTTTTCCACAGGCTGTCTGTAGTGAGTGGGGCCTGTTGGGCGCCTCCCACAGCTCTGCTCTCTACACAGGCTATGTCCAGTACTTTTAAAATGTAATATCTGCATGTTCAAAGGCATTTGGTGCACTCAAAGTGGATTTATATCCTTTGAGGGATATGTTTAAATGAACGTCATTAAGCCCGGAATTAAGTTTTAAATGAATTTGCCATTTACCTATAAAGAAGATTGGGGGAGGGGGGTACTACCCCCGCTGCCCATGTCCCCATACACCGATCCAGTGAATGAATATTCTCTGTGTCCCCCCTCCTTTACCGGGCACTGTGGTTCCTCTCAGAGCCCCCAAACTCACTAGGACACAGAGGGAGGAACCACTAAGCTCCGTGGGGGACACAGATAACTGACACTCACAAAAATGCCAGACAGCAGCACAAAAATGTACCTCATGAAGAATACAAAGACTTCCCTCACACAAAAATGTCAATGTGTGTCAGCGCAACGGCCATAGTAATAATTATATACACATTCTATATAGTAACATAAATATATTTATTACACACCATGAGCTTTTCAGGCAGCCCTTTCCCAGTTAACGTTCTCCCCACTATAATAACAATGAACAATGAAAGTATTACCTGAGAGGAGACATGGCTGACAGGTTCTCTTGCCTCACACAGCCGCTCCTCCGCAGAGCGAAGAACAAAATGGCCGCCGCCACTCTAGAAGATTGGGGGAGGGGGGTACTACCCCCGCTGCCCATGTCCCCATACACCGATCCAGTGAATGAATATTCTCTGTGTCCCCCCTCCTTTACCGGGCACTGTGGTTCCTCTCAGAGCCCCCAAACTCACTAGGACACAGAGGGAGGAACCACTAAGCTCCGTGGGGGACACAGATAACTGACACTCACAAAAATGCCAGACAGCAGCACAAAAATGTACCTCATGAAGAATACAAAGACTTCCCTCACACAAAAATGTCAATGTGTGTCAGCGCAACGGCCATAGTAATAATTATATACACATTCTATATAGTAACATAAATATATTTATTACACACCATGAGCTTTTCAGGCAGCCCTTTCCCAGTTAACGTTCTCCCCACTATAATAACAATGAACAATGAAAGTATTACCTGAGAGGAGACATGGCTGACAGGTTCTCTTGCCTCACACAGCCGCTCCTCCGCAGAGCGAAGAACAAAATGGCCGCCGCCACTCCGCCACTGAACTGAGGAAAACGACGCCACGCCCCCCGCCGCGTCTGCAGACCCGCGAAGCTTGGCCACGCCCCTTCTGGGCTAGCTCATAGGTGTTCTCGTGTTTGAGCGGGAGCCGATCTCAGCGGAAGACCTGAGGGGGCCGCGGGGGCCTCGCCAGGCTTTGGGGTGGCCCACTACATAAGAAGCTGTATGTCAGGGGATCCTTAATATTCCTCCATAGGTCTATAATGGACATTTATCCAGATTTGCTGGGTCCCGGACAGAAAGTGTCTAAGGCAGGAGAGGGCAAACTCTGGCCCTACCTCTGGTAAAACTACAAATCCCATGATGCATATGTTTCTGGCAGCTGTGGCTGAGAATCTTGCAATGCCTCATGGGATTTGAAGTTCCGCAGCAGCTGAAGGGCAAGAGTTCGCACACCCCTGGTCTAAGGGGAGCACCTGTTGTCCATAGCAGCCAGCTTCTCCCATTGATGTGTACATTGTAGGAGCACGGAGAAGCTGATTGGCTGACCTGGTTCTCCCATTGATGTTTGCATTGTGGGAGCACGGAGCAGCTGATTGGCTGACCTGGTTCTCCCATTGATGTGTACATTGTAGGAGCACGGAGAAGCTTATTTGGCTGACCTGATTCTCCCATTGATGTTTGCATTGTGGGAGCACGGAGCAGCTGATTGGCTGACCTGGTTCTCCCATTGATGTGTACATTGTAGGAGCACGGAGAAGCTGATTGGCTGACCTGATTCTCCCATTGATGTGTACATTGTAGAGCACGGAGAAGCTGATTGGCTGACCTGATTCTCCCATTTATGTGTACATTGTAGGAGCACGGAGAAGCTGATTGGCTGACCTGATTCTCCCATTGATGTGTAAATTGGAGACTGAGGAAATGCTTCCTCCTGCCTGCAGCAGACTGATCACTGGGGGAAGGGAGACTGAGGTACTGCTCTTCCTGTATATTGTCAGGAATGTATCAATGCGGACCCATAATTTTACTGAACGGTCCGCCTTACACTATGCCCGCTGGGGAGCTGGCGCCTTCCACAAGTGACACCAGGGTGACCCGGGACATGGCCATTCTACATATGATTTATATAGCAGTTTCAGGAAATTGGCCAGCTAGCTCTAGTTTTGTTCAGCTGATGCCACCATTTTGTTTTAAACATTAGGGATGCACCGATACTAGTATTGGTGCCGATTCCGAGTATTTGGGCGAGTACTCGTACTCGCCCAAATGCTCCGATGCCTAGCACGAGTACTTCCGGTATCAGGAAGCCGGGCAGCGCGTCATTACTCGCTGCCCGGTTTCCTGATTGGCCGGGAAGCGGCTCCATGCTCTCTCGTCCTCGTGAGGTAAGGTTACCTTAACTTAGTATGTGCAGCCTTTCACCCCCGGGAGGCCGGCTCCATGCCCCCTCATCATGTGATGACGAGGGAGCATGAAGCCAGCTTCCCGACTAATCAGAAAACAGGGCGTCGCGTCATTACTCGGTGCCCGGCTTCCTGATTGGCCGGCCAGATGGCTCCGGCTGGGTACCGGAGGAAGGCCGCGTTCTGGCTGGAGAGGCCCCGGGGGTGACAGGCTGCACATACTAAGGTAAGAAGGGGCTTTCTTGTTAATCAGGAAGCCGCGTGGCGAGTCTTTACACGACACCTGGCTTCGAATGGGACTTCCGTTACTGGGTTATTGGTATCGGCGAGTACCGGAAAAAAATTATCGGTACTCGTACCCGGTACCAAAAAACTGGTATCGGTGCATCCCTATTAAAGGAGAACTATGAGGGGTGGGAGTGGCTTTTCACTCACCTCATAGTTCTGGTCGACCTGTGACAATGAGACTGTCACAGGTCGGCTCAGTAGATCGGGAGGTGAGCGAACACATACCGGCGTTCGCTCACCTCTCGATCCTGTCACGGCTCTCTGCCGTGACAGGGGAGGGGCTGGATTCCCCCCTCCCCGCTCCGATCCGCCAGCGCTGACTGGCGGAACGGACGGGGGAGGGGGCGGCTACAGCTGGCTCTGCCTCTAGATAGGCAGAGCCAGCTGTCAGTCACGCAGCTGGGCGGATCCCGGCACAATCGTCGGGATCCGCTTCAGCTACGGCGTCTCAGCATACCGCGAGCTACACTGCTGCGTCTCAGTATACAGGGAGCTACAGCTCGCGGTATACTGAGCTTAGGGTGACGGGAGGACGCTAGTTTGTGTCCTCCCGTTCCCCTATGGAGAACTATGGGGAAAAGCCTTAACCCCTTAGTTCTCCTTTAAACATTTTGCATTTACTTTGAACCCCATACAAGTAAAGAATACGGCAAACTGTCACTTAATCTTTTTTCTGGACCTGTCTACCACCATTTTATTCTATAGGGTCTTGGCATTCAGAAAATATATAATGTTGGGGGGTTTTACGTCATTTTCAGGCCTAAAATGTGGAATATAACATGGGTGCAAAAAAGGGCCTCAGTCATGAAGGGGTTAAATTGCTCCTAAATGACACATGCGTTGTGCAGGGAAGCGGTTACAGAGGCAAAGTGAGAACCCAAGAAGCCGAGGACTGGGCGAGCCATTTGTCTGCCCACGTGTGGACATTCTCTACGGCTGTCATGTTGGAAGATGGGGACATGAGGAGACGATGCGAGGGGTGCAGGTTACGCTGCTATTGAGCGACACCTAGTGGTGAACATGCTTTTTTTTTAATCACTAGCAAGGAAAAATAAAGGACGACATTCACCAAATCAAATGACTAAAGTCTATCTATTCAGACCGATGGAACTAACATGACTGCATAATGCGGGGGGTGGGCAAACTCTGGCCCTCCGGCTGTTGTGGAACTACAAATCCCATGAGGCATTGCAGGATTCTCACAGCCACTGGTATGATTCCCAGAGACAGATGCATGATGGGATTTGTTGTTTGACCACAGCTGGAGTTTGCCCACCTCTGGCATAGTGAATACATTGAGGGGGATTTATCAAATCTGGAGCATCTGTGCATGGCAACCAATCAGCATCTCTCTCATTTTCAAATCTTACCTGAGCAAACTATAGAGAGATGCTGATTGGTTACTATGGGCAACTGCTCCAGATTCTATTGCCCCAGTTTTGATAAATCCCCCCCCCCCATTGATTTTTGCACTCATCGTTGTCAGCATTCTGAGTCCGCAATAGACTTTATTGACGTCAGTTAAACATAGAATCACAGGGAAATGCAACATTTCGGAATCACATGCGGTTCCTTCATTGGGTAAAACTATGTGGGGTGTGTGATCACATTGTTTTGCCTGAAGGAAACGCATGTGGTTGCAAAACGTTGCATTTCCCTGTGACACCATCTTTATCTGACGTCAATAAAGACAGATAATGTGGACTTTGCTGTGCTGGTGACTTTACGGTCTTCATTGTTCTATGCGGCGCCATCCGCTGGTCACTACACCACCCACCGGAACGTCTTGAAGGGGATATCGGTCAGGAGCGCGGTGGGTTACTCCTAACATCTGCCAGTAACAGATGATGTTTGCAGGAGGGGGGCTGAGTGACACCATGAATGGCACGGTGTCGCTGATGGTAGTCGAAAAAACAAGGACACAACAATGCCAAACATGAATCTGATAATAAAATGAGTCAATAAGTCTGCACATTGTATGGTTATAATTGTAACCTGTACATAGAAACAAGGCCCCATGCACACTGGTGATTTAGGGCCGAGAGAGAATACCTGCGGCAAAAGTGGATCTTTGCGGCAAGAATCAGAGGTAGTTGTGAATAGCAGTGGCCTTTCATTGCTTTGTACAGTCCGAGCGGTCACTCTTTCTAGGTGTCTGCGCTGCCAGCGGTCACTCTTTGCGGGTGTCTGCACGGCCAGCCTCTGCGGGTGTCTGCACGGCCAGCGGTCACTCTTTGCGGGTGTCTGCACGGCCACTCTCTGTGGGTGTCTGCACGGCCAGCGGTCACTCTTTGTGGGTGTCTGCAAGGCCAGCGGTCACTCTCTGTGGGTGTGTGCGCGGCCAGCGGTCACTCTTTGTGGGTGTCTGCAAGGCCAGCGGTCACTCTCTGTGGGTGTCTGCAAGGCCAGCGGTCACCTTCTGTGGGTGTGTGTGCGGCCAGCGGTCACTCTCTGTGGGTGTGTGCGCGGCCAGCGGTCACTCTTTGTGGGTGTGTGCGCGGCCAGCGGCCACTCTTTGTGGGTGTCTGCACAGCGATTATTTAGCAGTTGGGGGGAGACTGGCCCTGGATGCAGACAGATCGAGTCCGGGGCCTGTCATCTAGCCTCAGCCACAGGTAACCACTGGAAGTGCAGACATCTTATGTGAAGAGGGGCAGACAGTTTGAGCTTCTGTCAGCCTGTCATTGCTTTGCATCATTGTCACATGGATTGGCCACCACAGAGTCCAGACCTTAACCCCCATCAAGAATCATTGGATGTACTGGTGAAGACTTTACACTTATCACCCAATTTTTTGGTAAAATATAAAAGTCGGGGTCACGTCGGGTAAATAGACACCAAACATGTCAAGCTTACAAATTGCGCGCACTTGCAAAAAAAACACCATACCCAAAACTGGCCATAGGCGACGCTTTAAAAGCTTTTACCGCTCATCAGTTTAGTGTTATCAGTGATTGATGGCCCTAAATTATTGCTCTCACTGCGACGTTCGCTGCGATATGTAACATGTGCGGCGTAATGGGCGCAATCGTCGTTTTCACAGGTATGCGCACCTGACGCATGCGTGTATGTATGGGGGGACTTTAAATAAAAATATTTGTTTTTTTAATTCTTTTTTATGTGTAACTTTAAAACATTTTTTGGGAAACTTACATTTTTTTTTCACCTAAGTTTATTGCTATCACATAAGGGGCTAAGAAACCCCTCCTATGTGATAGCAAAAGATGTGACAGGTCCTCTTTATGTTCGGATCTGGCCTGCGGGCCGTAGTTTGAGGACCCCTGCTTTACACATTGCTCAGACTCATCCAACATCACTACAAGATCTTGGTGAAAACGTAATGCAACTCTGGAGGGAAACAAATGTTGGTGAAATTGTATAAAAACTTACAGAACCAAAACCATGAAGAATGTGCGCCATATTCCTTGCCAAAGGTGGTCAAAAGAAAAATTAATGTGTGTGGATTTTTTGGCCAAGCAGTGCATATAATAATTGAACTTTTATGGCTAAGGAGGTTTGGTATGAACAGACGGTCTACGATCATCAAATCGTGTCTTATGTAACATCCAAGAACGACGTCTTTCAAATCTTTTGGTAGACAACAAGGAGAGTTCTAGATAATCTTTCCTGGGGTCATATAAAGTGTAGTGGACCCACCACATGACATATATATGTAAATACACATACTCTTACCTTTTTCAGTGCCGCACGTCCTTTTAGGCCCCATTCACACTGCGCAATTTGCAAATCGCGCGTTTGTCGGGCAATTCGTATTTTGCGCGATGTCGCGCAAATGCTTGCATTGAGCAAGCGAGAATCGTGGCAAAATCCGCTCCAAAAAGGGTCTTGCTGTAGCGACACACGACCCGCGACAGCAGGACCCTTTGCCCCATTGAGATGCATTGAAGAGCGATATCGCGGGAATTACCGCGCGATAAATCGCTCAATGTGAACGGGGCCTTAAAGTGACACTACACTCAGGAGCTGAATCTTAAAAATACATTAAAGTACCTTGACTATTAACAACAATGTATCTTATGTGTATCACTCGGCTGTAGATCCTCCAATCATCTCCAAATTGGTGCCGACACTGTCCTCCCTTCTGGAGGGGGAGGGGGGCTACGTCTGTTCCCTGTGTGTATTGTAAAGTAGTCACCTCTCCAAGCTCCCCCCCCCATCCCCCCCGCAATGGACTACAGGACTCTCAGGTTTAGTTTACTAATTTGTATTAAGATTGAGCCCGAGTGCAGGCCATCATGGACCCGCCCCCAGCCTGTGAATGGACTTTGAAACGAGAATCAGCAGACCTTTGAGCTCATCTCTCTATCACTCTGCTATATCCTCCTATCAGCATACTTCTGAGAACATGGATTGGCTACCTATTCTATTTATTACAGGTAATTATATAGCACTGACAATTTACCCATTTACTTATTGTACATTCACATAATTCCCTGGCCTCAAGAAGCTTACAATCTAAGGTCCCCATCTCACATGCATACATACACAGGCTGATTTTGGAGTACCCGGAGGAAACCCAAGCAAGCTCAGAGAGAACATGCATACTCCATGCAGGTAGTGTTCTGACCTGGTTTCAAATCAGGGAACCTCTGCGGTGCAAGTCAGAAGTGCCAACCACTAGGCCACTGCTTCTTTTCCCTTCTCCAGTGTGAGCTCTGCTGTACACAGAACTAATACTGCTGCCTTAGCAAAATGGTATTTTGCTTGCTTTGGGACTCCCAAAAAAACACCTCTGGAGGCAGAATCTGATCATGTGACCTGTCAAAGTTTGCTAATAGCCTGCGGGCCATGGTGTGGAGCAGCCAAGTGATTTATATTGAAGTGGCAATAGTGGTATCTGCTTTTTATGCATTGAGCCTCCCCAAACCCCTTAAAGTGAATCTAAAGCCTACATTTTTTGTTAGTTTTGAACAGAGTTGGAAAGGATTAGAACCCTGGTCATGTTTTTATTGCCGTCCGTGTCACCACTGGAAAGATTCACCCTCTGTATTTGTCCTGGGAACAAGAAAAATGGTGGGAAATCCAAAATTGTTGTCAACAAAAGAGCAATAAAAAAGGGGGAATCTTCACTGGGGACACCTGTTCCATTAACAGCTAAGAGGGGAATTTCCTATTTCCTCCGACTTCCTGTTGTGTTTACAGGACAGGAAGTGAAGGTGTCACAACATCCTGACCCCATCTGTCCCGTGATTTGATATAGGTGATTGCTCACAATATGTAACACTTAAGAGATTATTTTTTTTTCTTTTCTTTGTACAATGTTGTGTCATGTGTAGTTGAGCCCCTATAAGCAGCTATGGAAATGTCTTCTCGATTCCACATACCAAATGATATCAGCGTTAGAACACAATCATATTAATAAGAGTATCTCGAGGTATTATCATACGTCCCGCATGAGGCACCACTCCTGACACACAGTTCTATTTTCACGCGCAGATCAGTGATGACCATATCGTCCTCGCTTAACCTTCCATTGGGTCTTAATTTGATAGATTTCAGAGCTCGAGATACCCGGTTGTTTGTAACATCTTCAGAAACGAAGCAGACAGGAATCTCGGTCTACTACATATATTGCAAAACATTTGTGGCAAAAAGTATCAAAACCCCAAAAAACAAAAAATTTAATATTTTACAGCTTACCAATCATGGTGATTGCATTAGACTTTGACTCTCTTCATGTTTTTATTTCTATAGCTTCACCTTCCAGAAACACAATAACCCTCCTACGGTGTCCCAGAGGACTCTACAGGTGAAACTCGAATAATTAGAATATCGTGCAAAGTTCATTTATTTCACTAATGCAACTTAAAAGGTGAAACTAATATATGAGAGAGTCTCATTACATGCAAAGCAAGATAATTCAAGCCGTGATTTGTCATCATTGTGATGAATATGGCTTACAGCTCATGAAAACCCCAAGAACCCCAAATCCACAACCTCAAAAAAGTAGAATATTACATGCAATCAATAAAACAAGGATTGTACACAGAACAATATCGGACCTCTGAAAAGTACAAGCATGCATATGTACTCAGTACTTGGTTGGGGCCCCTTTTGCAGCACTTACTGCAATTACTTTTGCACGATATTCTAATTATTCCAGTTTCACCTGTAGGTAGGCCGCTTGATCCCGTTTTGGACTGAAGGCGTACATTAAGGCCCTATTCACACTGAGCGATTTATGGAGCGATTTTTGCAGCGATATCGCTCTATGTAGCTTCTCCAATCCATTTCAATGGAGCTGTTCACATCTCGTCGCTCAATATCGCTTGTAGCTCGTCGCTCCTACATGACCCTTTTTTCGAGCTATTTTGAGCGATATTGCTCCTGATTGCATACAGCCCAATAGGGACACGTCGCTCAATATCGCTCAAAGTCGCGCGATTTTAATGTCGCTCAGTGTGAATGGGGCCTTAGACACAGGTGCGAGAAGAGGAAGCCGCAGGGAGAATAGCCATATAGACATCACAGAAAACAAAGGGAAATGTATACAGGCTCATTTAGATGAGAGTGCAGGTAGAATGACACGATCCTGGAAGGGACAGGTGTTGTGAGTAATTGCACGCAGCAGCTTATTGTCCCCTATGGAAGGATGCAGCTACACGAAATTACACACGCACCCAACACTGCATATCCAGATGTGCACGCCCGTCTGAATGAGCCCTTGTACTGAATAGCCAATTGCAAGGACCGAACACTGTTACATGGGGAGAGGAGAAGGCCATGGACTCTGCATAAGCTCCGACAAGAGAAAAGAGCAGAAGTGGGAGGATCAGTGAGGGGTGGCCTCTGAATAGACGATTCCCCTTAATGCAGACCTCCAGCTATAAATAAAATAAATGCGTCTTTTCCCAGCTGATAAGGAATATAATGCACATAATATACAGAAAAATACTTGCCTATATTCAGGGTCCTGCAGCAGCTGGCACTCAAATCCTCTTCTCTCCGGCACTAGAACATAGGAGGGCACTCTTACATCATCATCATGTACATTGCAGCAGCAGTCTTGTCTGCTGGTCCTGTATTGCGAGTGATGACATCAGAGGGAGGGGTGGTAACAAGACCAGTCAGAGACCAGCAAGAAGAGGGGATGGTCATCACAACTGGAACTGGCAACCATGGAGTAAAGCAAGCATTCTTCACTATTAGTCCCCCAGTAAAACAAGCAGCATATTCTTCACCTGGGAAGAAGGGGTCTAGTATAGGGGTTATTTGCTTATTTTTATTCGGTTCCCCAGCATAGACAAGAATTATGTTTCATCATACTGTATTGTTCTGTCTATATTGTAAAGCGCTGCTCACATTGTTGGCCCTATATAAAACCTGTATAATAATATTAATAATAATCTTAGTGGGATACCGACATTACATATCCCAGGAGACATTACTTTCCACGAATCATAAAATCCTGCAAAATCTACAGGTTTACATGTTATACATAACATGTAAACAGGCACAGCACCAGATCTGGTGCCACATCATTGGCGGCACAGCTGCAAGAACCAGGAGGAAACAGCTATCTCTTCATGAAGTACAAGAGGAATATGGCAGCATGGGATGGGAACTGTAGTTGGAGAGGGGTACAAGCAAAGGAGGACAACACTGCATACACTGGGCTTGTGAGTATATCTATGCAGCATAAAATTGGGGTTTTAATTGAGAGGTGGAAGTTCCTCTTTAAATGACGGATTTCTTTTTCTTTAAAGATGGATTATGCACTTCAGTGGTTACACTAAATTAAGCATCTTTTAATGAGACGGCTCTTCATAGTTAGCAGCAGGAATTAGGAATGCCATATGAACTACTAGAAGTGCTGATAAGCCCAGGCAGGCCTGCCCTTCTCTGCATGTGACCACGCTGCAATGATCACTATGAAGAAGAAATGCTGCCTCGTCTTTTTAATGACTAGCTGTCTGAACCTACAAGTGGAACCTCTCAAACCCAGAGGTGATTACCCTGACACTTCTGCTCCGCTGCTCTCTAACGAGATCTGATTTATGATCACACAATGAGGCCACCACACGGTAAAATCAACAGTTTTATTGAGCCTATTTTAAAAGGAGGAACCCACAAGGCAGTCTGGTAAAAACAAGAATTAAAATGCACTTCTGTGGAAAGCATAAAAACAGCGTTCTGGGAGGGGAAAGGGATCCTAAAAGGCAAAAACTCGAGCAGGCATATAAAATCATATCGCCACGAACACAAAAGACTCAACGTCATAGTACAAAACATGAAAAGCCTGCCATCTGAAGTATTAAAACAACTCGTGAAAAAAAAAAAAGAACTGGCTAAACGAGCGCAAAACTTTACACTGTTTTTTAAATATACAGAACCCGATGCCAAGGTTAACAGCGGGTAACACTTTGTACAATGCCTTTCGGCGGAACGAGCGGGAGGTGCGTCAACCGTGGGTCGTGTCGTCTTCCACAAAGTCCTTGGCCTGTTCCGCTGTGATCACGTCAATGTGACTAACCTGAAGAAGAAAAAAAAAAAGCACACAATGGAGGAAAGTTAAATAATTTGTATAGTTTTTTTTTTTTTTTTCCCTCTGCCCAGACGGTGATGCTTCTGCTGTCTCATCAACAAGCCTGGCATTTCATGTGTGTTTAGGAGCAGGTTATGAGAGTGAAGGGCAGGAGATGCCTGTGACAGGGGCTTGTTATCCGACACTGGCAGATAATTTTTTTGTCCAGTAGTAACAGCCGGGCCTCTGTTCCAAAACCAGGACTACTAAAAATCACAGCACAAAACTCACATACAGGCAGTCATGTGCATATGACCCCATGAAACCGAAGACGCTGAGCAACACTTATTGCAGCTCGGAGTCTGGGGATCGTTTTTCAAGTACCTAAATAGTAAATTTTGCAAATGTAACTCCCATCACCCCACTAATCTTGCCACTCACCACCTATTACCGTAATACATTCTTAGGGCTAATCATACATAAGGGCTCGGCATCGCTGTGCTTCTTTATAAGGGAAACTACAAAACTTTTTTTGTTTGTTTTGGATTTAAAGAAAATTAATGCAAATCAGATCAAAAGGAAATGTGATAAGCTCTATATTATATGCAAAAGAGGCAGCCATGCTTACATTGCTGCTTGTTTGGAAGTGGGCTACAGCATGTATATAGAATTAAAAAAAATAAGATTTAGAAAAGCTCAAAAATATAACACTTAAATGCATACATACATAATAAAACAGGGTTTTTGTAGTTGCTCTAAAATCCTTTTCTTGGAGTCTATAGAGGGACACAATGAAGGGAATTTATCAAAACTGGAGGAGAAGCTGATTGTTTGCCGTGTGCAACTGCTCCAGTTTTGATAAATTCCCACCACAAAGTCTTTAACCTTTGGGTTATACTGGGGGTAGGGGGAGCAAAAAAAAAAACCTGTAGGCCAGCCCAGGATAATCTCTCCCAAAACCTGCCTTAAGGTCCCCACACACCTTACGATAATGGCGGGAAATCCCGCGATCGTACGATTATCGTAAGGTGTGTGGAAGCCGACCTTACTACTGTAAGGTCGCACGACTTTAACTAAAGGACATGTACGAATACCCGCCGACCATCGTACGATGTTCAGCGTGTTTGTGGCATGTTCGTACGATAAAAGCCGTACGGGCCAGTGTGCGCAAGCGCACACTGCCCGTTCGGCATTGCGGTCATCGGAAGCCCGCCCCTCAGGGGGCGTGGCTTGCAATCGCAAGTACGATCTGCTTATGCAAGATAGATAGGCAGATCGTACGTTTTTTTAAGTACCTTACAAAAGTCTTGCGATGGTTGTAAGGTGTGTGCCCAGCCTTAGATTCAACCTTCAACTGTTTTAAAAAGAGTAATAATTCCACCGACAAAGACCATCGAGTTCCACCGACAAAGGCCATCGAGTTCAGAACCATAAGCTTGGATGAGGTTCCATCCCGGATTACAAAAAGGGAATCTATCTTCTTGAAAGAAGGAGTGACTAAGATAAAATTGTACAGCCTAAACCACATCCAGACCGTGAAGGAAATGTCCTTTTTGTGAACTGGAGCAAGACGGAACGATGGAAGAACAATGTTGGAGGTAAAAGGCAGAAACTACCTTAGGCAAGAATTAACTCCTGGGCCTCAACACCACTTTGTCTCACCAGAAAGGGTTCTTTGCAGGATAAGGCCGCCAGTTCAGACAGTTTTCTCATGGAGGTGATGGCCACAAAGAAAACCACCATATGGGTGAAAGCAGAGGGAGGAACGCCTTAAAGCCAAAACGCCGGCCCAGAGCCAGAGCTCCACCACAGCAGCAAGATCTCTCTTAAGGGACTTTGACCAATCGGATGTGGTTTGACAGAGCATTCTACAAAGGGCTTGCTCCTTGGAACAGCTGCATCCTCCACCGGTAAAAGTAAGTGTTTCATTAAGATGGAAAAAAACAAAACAATCTACATTGGGAACAAAACTAATAAGCGTTTAGGGTCGTGTATGGGGTGGGGGCGGTTTAATGCAAATACCTTATTAGAATGTTTCTAATGACCATGGAGAAATAACTGCAAAAGCGGGTGCACAAGGGAAAGGCTTTGTGGCATTAGGAGTTTTAAATGATTCAAGACTAAAAACAAAACTACGTGGGTTGTTGCTTCCATCAGTGCTCAAAATCGTGTGCAGAGCATTAAAAAAAAAAAAAACGGAAACAGCTCCACTTAATTGAGCAAAGTAACTGTTGATTGGAAGCAGGAACAGATCGATGTCCTAAGTGGCCCTTTGCCAGCAGGAGGAGCAGCGGGGAGATGCTTTATCTACATTGTAGAGCGCACACAACACTCTACCCAGTGGATGACATCAGTGCTCAGTCCCACAGCGTTAACCCCTTTCCCCCCAGCAATGGGGAATAAAGGCACCCAGCAACCTGTGAATAAGGTAACGCTCAGCCTGACTGGCTCACTCACTAATTGAATGCAGCATTTCTAGACCTGGAAAGCACTCTGCAGTTAACCTTTACTAAAACGGAGTCTGGAAAGTGTCCCACATGGAACCCTGTGCCCAAAGGTCACTTTCAGGTTATGCCTGCATCATCCAGTCTCGCAGGGTCCAGACGCCATACTGCCAAGTGCCAAACTGAGGACAACAGCTCTCGATAGCTGCAACTGAAGATATAAAGCTCCAGCAGCAATTTAGAGAAAACAATCTTTCTTGTTCTCTATTGAACACAGTCTGAAGAATTCTGAGACGTAGTGTTATGCTGCTGCCTCTAGGAGAAATGATCACTAGGCAAAAAAATTAAAAGCCTGTCACGTTGAAGGACATAATTCATCTCACCTCACACCTGCCAGTTGTACCAAAGAAAGGAAATGATGGGAGGGAGCTGTGTCCCTCAATGGACTCGGAGAAAAGGATTTTATGGTGGATATGGTGGCGTCCATTGAGAGACACCACTGTGAGGAATTCTGAGACGTAGGAACGTTCAAAAGCAGTCCAAAACAGGAGGGTCAGGCACCATAAAAACTAACATAACCAACTCAAATAGCCACCTGAAGAACTTTTCTGCCAAAGCGAACATCAGAAAAAGGCAGAAACAACAACTTTATAAAATGTAGCAAATGTGTAAACAGAAGTTGCAGCCTTACAATGCGAGTACCAGAAGGTTGATTCTGAATTGCCCAAGAAGTACTAACTGCCCTAATAGAATGAGAAGAAACAGTTAAAGGAGGAACCTTATCCCCCAACTCATAAGCTTGAATGAAAAACCTGATAAATCCACTTAGAAATAGCAGATCTAGAAGCTGAACAACCTTTTCTAGGACCTTCAGGTGAACAAATAACGAATCTGAACGCCTAAAAGGGAGCTGTGACTGACAGAAACTCTTAACAACCCGCACAACATCCAAACAATGAAGAGAAACGTCCTTAGGATGAATAGGAGCCGGACAAAGTGAAGGTAAAACAATGTATTCATTTAGAAGAAAGGCAAAACCACCTTGGGTAAAAAGGAAACCTGCTGTCTTAAAACAACCTTGCACCTATAAAGAACCAATAGGGCTCTCCAAAAAACAAGACAAACAACTGGGAAACCCTTCTAGCCGAAGTAATGGACACAAGGCAATCTTTTTGAATAACAAAGAAAGAAACGACTTGGATAGGTTCAAAACCTAGATCACTAGCAAAAAATTGAGGCATGCTCATTTCACACTAAGAACCGGCCCATACAGATCCGTGCTGCATTTACGGACATATCGTGCAGCTCCCGGGAAGGACAGGTGCTGCGTGTGATTGTACGCACCAAGCTGTTCTTCTCCATGGCAGGACTCGGCCGTACGCTCACCTGAGCTGCACATACGTGCGGGTGTCCGTACTCAGACAGGATGGATCCTGTCTGCGTCCGAGAATGAACACCCGTACCAATGTGCAGTTCGGGTGAGCGTACGGCCGCGTTCTCCCATAGAGAACAGATTGCTGTGTACAGTACGGGTGAGCATACAGCCGTGTTCTCCCATCGAGAAGAACAGGCTGCTGCGTACAATCATATGCAGCACCTGTTCTTCCCAGGAGCGGCCCAATACGGCCGTGCATGCTGCACGGATCTGTACGGGCCGGCTCTTCGCAGTGTGAATGAGGCCTCCGGGTGAGCGTACGGCGGTGTACTCCCATAGAGAAGAACAGGCTGCTGTGTACAATCACACGCAGAACCTGTTCTTCCCGGGAGCGGCCCGATACGGCCGTGCACACTGCCCGGATCTATACGGGCCGGCTCTTAGCAGTGTGAATGATGCCTAATAGTAGGAGGGGGTTATCCTGGATTGTCCTATAGTTTTTTTCTTTTTGCCATGTCCAATGCTTCTGTAGGTAGCAGTATAACAGTAGGGTTAAAGACTTTGTGTGTCCCTCGAGAAATAAATTGATTACTTTAATAACAGATCCTCTAAATGTTGGCATATAGCAGAATCTTCCCTAAAAAAATACTGCAAATGACAGGTTCAGCGCAATTCCCAAAAGCTTTCACAGGGAGATAAAACACAGATTATCAAAAGGAACTGTGGGACGAATTTGAAAATTAAAAAAAAACAAGCTAGAGAAACATTCATTTTATTTGGCACTTAGGGTTGAAAACTTACCTTATTTCTAAACTTCACTCCATAAAACTTGTCAGCGGACTCCAAAAGCTCAGGCCTGAAGGTTGTGGTGATGAACTGCGCATGTGATGCCAGTTCTAAGATCATGTCTGTGGATAACAAGACAAAGATTACACTGCGTTCTGTGCTGTATAAAATGCTCGGGCATGGTACAAGACATGACAAAAAAGGTGAAAATAGCCCATGACCTATGCCTTTCATTTTAACAGCCTCAAGTCTATTGGGTGAGGAAGAGCTCCAAAAGTTGAGAGCACAAAAGTGTTGCTCTTCAACCTATGCAACTACATATGAGACAGCAGCCCCGCTTTTATAAGCTGCAACATATACCATCATAAAGTGGCCAGCAGTAGCCATGAAATGCGCTGAAGGTGTTTACGTATCTGCTGATTATACCAAATAAAAACAAATTGTGAAGGAAACACTGTTTGAACCATACATCGTTACGAGCACCTCTGCAGATCCTTTTACCTCTCCCCCGTCACTATTATTTGGGATCCTCACCTCTACATCCACTCTATTAGGAAGGCTTTACATAAGATTTTCAGAGTCTGTCTGTGAAAATTGGTGCTCATTTAATAAAAAGAGCATTTGTGAGGTCAGGTACTGATGTAGGAAGAGAAGGCTTGGATCGTAATTCACCCCAAAGCAGTAAAGTTATGGTCAGGGCTCTGTGCGGGCCAGTCAAGTTCCTCCACAGCAAACTGGTCAAACTATGTCTTTATGGAGCAGATTTTGTGCATAGGGTCATGCTAAAAAAAAAAAAAGGGTCTTCCCAAAAATTCTGGCACAAGGTCGGAAATGCACAATTGTTTAATATAAACTTTCTTAAACCGGGTTCCTCTGTAGATTGATAGGTGTTCCCTCGAGCAGCAGCAGATTGATCTTCCATCTGACTGTACCTGCATAGTTCCAGCATCAACATCACGTGGCACAGCCAGCAGGGGCGGCCGGTTTAGCCTTCTCCTCATCTCTCAGGTAAATAACCACTGATACCAGTTATCTTTTTAGCTGCCTGTAAAAAGGTAGGCATTTTTACCACTGACCACCACACGCTAAGGGGGTCCCTGCTCCCACTGAATACTAAAGAGGTGATCTCTTGCTGAACTTCAGCTTAGGGGGGAGGCTTTTCCTGTGACAGCAGGCAAGCAATACACTGACGGCTGATGTAAGGAGACATTTCACCAGTGACCACTAATGTAGCATTTTTACCAATGATCAAGCCACCATGTTTGTTCTTTTTATTTAACATATTAATCACACCAAGCTATGCTGTACTTATAGATATGATCATGTTTGAACTTTTTCAAGGGTCCCTCCATGGTACCAAAGAATGATAAATCTCCCACCGGGCCAAGCTTCAGTATCTTGGTAGTCGGTCCCACTGGCTCTCAAAATACTTGAACAATATGATTGGATGCCGGCAGCATTCAGGTATTTTGACAGCCAGCGGGGCCGACTAGCAAGATACTGAAGCTTGTCCCAGCGGGAGATTCCTCCATTCACACAGCTTAGCGTAGATGGAGGAATCTGTTGCACTTTTTCCATCTGACCATAGAAAATCTGCAGATAATCTATAGGTGTATGGCCAGCTTTAGGCTCTAACTCCAGTACATAGCAATAACCCATTTTAATACACAGTGTGTCCAAGACTTGCTTATTTAAACAAGCGCCTCTGCATATGTGGACCCTGCTTTTGAAAAGTACACTTCAAGGCAATTGTGTTTGTTTGAATCATTTTTTTAAATCATTCACGAACAAAAAGGTATCCAAAAATAAAAGCAAATTATCCCCAATGGGCACCAAAAAAATACATTGTACATTACTATCAATAATAAAGACAATAGAAAAGAGACATTACCTGACACAGCTTTCCTGTGCTGGGCATCCAGAGCTTGATCAATTTCATCAAACAGGTAGAATGGGGCTGGGTCACATTTTTGGATGGCAAATATCAATGCCAGGGCCACCAGGGACTTCTGTCCTCCAGACAGCTGCTGCATCTCTCTCATCTCGGCCTGCTTGCCAGTGAAGGAGACCTATGAGAAGCAGAGCAGCCAGGGGGTTATTATAGATGTGCATATTAACATATTAGATTGTAAGCACCTCTGAGATGAAAACCAACTGGAACAATTGAATGCTCTCTGTAAATAGCTGCAGAATACAATCAACCTCTATAATTTCACACTTTGCAAGTCCACTGCAAATGTATAATTGTTAGAGCCGTGCAGGAGGCCAGAAACTAATGAGTTAGCCAAATCGCAGAACAGGTATTTGGTAGATCAGGCCACTGGTTAGATTCCGCCTTGTTTTCTGCATGTTACATAGTAACATGGCGACAGTTCCATTTAACATAGCAGAAGCCTTTAGCATACCTGGAAATAATCTCTAGCAGTATTCTGTAAAATTTCTGCCATCTGTCTAGTAACATGGCAGAAATGTGCTTTTGTTTTTGTCATATTGGAAGGTAAACCACCTTCCAGTATGACAAAAACAAAAGCATACAGCGAAAAGGACCACACATTGGTTGAAGGAGAAAAAGGCGAATGTCCTTGCAGGGCCTTATCAGAGCACAGATTTAAACCCCATTGAAAGTCTGTGGAATGACTTGAAGACTGCAGTCCACAAACGGTCACCATCAAATTAACTGAACTTGAGCAGTTCTGCAAAGAAAAAGAGCGGCAAATATTGCAAAGTCTAGATGTGCAAAGTTAGTAGAGACCCATCCCACCAGACTAAAGCAAATTACAGCAAAAGGTGGTTCAACAAAATACTGACACAAGGGTGTGATCCTTTCTCCAACTCAGTGATTCTGTTTTTTATGACATATTAGTGTTCTAGCTTTGACTTGGATGTTATAAGTTGCACTGAATAAATACAGCTGGATAAAACAAAAAACTGTGTTTGTCTTCATTTCAGGCTGCAAAGCAACAAAATGTGATTTTAAAAGGGGGGGTGGGGGCGAGAGAGAGAAAAGAGTGTGTGTGTGAGATATATCCATACACAGTATATGCCTAGAGTTGATCTTTAAATATAGTATGCCATCATATAATTAGATGTATACCTGTGTGTGCATAACCAATTGCTACAAAAAAAAATACAAACCTAACAATCATCTCAGTCTCAGTTAAGCACTTGCGGTTCTTACCCGGATTCCAACGCCAGTAAACTGGTCGACAGATGGCACGCTTTTCTGCGAGCTGGAGCCCTTTTCACTCTCGGCGCTCCCTTCCCCTTCATCTTGAGACTGGCTCCCCTCTATGTCCCCTTTCTTCATGACCAACGTGGCTTTTCCTCCTGGGACCAGCTTCTGAAATACTTCACTGAAGTTCTTTGATACCTAAACAGAACGACAACTGTCAGTTACCCCACTCATGGAACACAAAATCTGCAGTCAACTTGCATTCACATGCACTTTTTGCCATTTCTGCCAATCATCATACTGGGGTTGTCAGACATTTTGTATAAAAAAGCAAATGTTTAAATATTTCACAATACAGGTATTCCTCACTTAACGACCGAGTTCCGTTCCTACGACCAGGTCGTTAAACGGATTGGTCGTTAAGTGAGGAACTCTGTACAGTACTGTGCTGCATTAGTACAGTACTGTATAGCGTTGCAGATGCACAGTACCGAACAGTGTACTGTACATCGGGCACTGAAAATACTCACCAGGACCCGCAGTGAAGATCGGAGGACGTCACTTCCCCCGGCGACACGTCGCACTGGCGCTGACGCGCGAGGTTGGAGGTCGCTCGGAGGACGGTCGTAAGTGCGAGTGGTCGCAAAACAGGTAAGTCGTTAAGCGAGGAGCATCTGTACTTAATATCATTACATACACTGAGTGGCCAGATTATTATGACCACCCCATCAGTACTTCGTTGGGCCGCCTCGTGACTCCACGAGATGATGAAAGGTGATGCGAGGAATCTGACACGGCACTGTTGCCCTTCTGTTGTCTTGTACCAGTCTTGCCCCTCCCCCGTTCTGCCCTAACATTGACTAGTCGCTGACGGCCACAATTAACACGTTCAGACCCAGATTTTCGGGTCTGAAACCCC